>NC_060213.1:134295000-134596562 GCF_021130785.1 Homalodisca vitripennis
TTTACTTTTATCCCACTACAACTCAGGAAGAATACTAAGTGTAGTTTGTCTACAGTCGTTAAAATAATTTATTGCTTGTATTATTTGAAAACTTATAGTATAAAAAAAAACTAAAGAGCGAGTTTTGCAAACGCAGTGACGTAGACCTAATCTGATCTGCAGCATCAAAATCTAACAGTCTATTTACAGTTACTAAAAATATCATTATATATATGGTCACCAAATAAACTTTAATACTTCAGAAAATCTTTTTACTTTACTCATCCATCCCAATAGTTCCAAAAGTTTGAATTTAAAACACCCAGAAAGATTTTTTTAGGCTCTGGACTTACTTAATTAGAGTGTTAATTTTGGCTGCAATGTTAGTTAGCTACATAGGTCAATCATGGTATCAATAATTTTTAGGAAACTTTCTCTGAAGTATGGATAGTGGAGAAAAATAGCACTTAATATTTAGCATCCATAAAAAAGGACTTCAAAAAATACTTGGTAAAACATTTTTCACGTTCAAACTTATCGCCTTGTCAAAAGACTAAATATGACTTTGGAAATATTTACAGCAAGCTAATTGAAAAATTAAATATGCTCATTTCGCACGCGTGCTCTTGGCGCAGACAACCATTTCGCTCTTCGTAATTTCAAATTTGGTTGGGCTGAAGAAAATACATCAAGGGTTTCAATCGACGGTATTTATTTAATAAATTATTTTAACAAGACGTTATGTCTGAGTACCACATTTTCTAAAAGATTCACGCTTTAAAAGTTTGGTGTTTGAACGCATTTTAAAAGATGAACTTAGAGCACTTCGTGCTCGGAAGAAGTTCTCAAAAGATAACATCAAAGTACAAAGCACACGTGAGGCATACTTAAACATCTGGCAACATCTCAGACAGAAATGTAATTTTGACGCAATCGCAAACGGAAGCAGTGTTCTAAGAAACAATTTGTAAACTGTTTGTAAACAGTTTGCCATTTCTTTGAAAAGTCCAAAACACTATGGCCATCATCTGTAAACTAGGCGCAACAGACTGTAAACTGCTTTGTGGTAGGCTTACAGCTTCTCTGGTGGTGTTTGGTTTTTGATTCTAAATGAAGGAAACAGGATTTTTCCGGACATTTGCCATCGTTCAGTGAACAAGAAAACAGTAACACTACGTTTCGAAATCTGCAATCTGATCTCTTCTTCAGGTAAAGAACTAACCTAATACATAATTACAAACTAGGTTAAAATAAACAAATCTTACTAAAGGCGTTTGTGGCACGCCTAAGTCAGGAATCACAATCTACATGTTGTTTTGTCAACATTACTAACTCTAAAGACATGCACTTAATACAAAACTTTTGACGATGGAAGGATTGTGAAGGAAACAGGATTTTTCCGGACGTTTGCCATCGTTCAGTGAAACAAGAAAACAGTAACACTACGTTTCGAGATCTGCAATTTGATCTCTTCTTCAGGTAAAGAACTAACCTAATACATAATTACAAACTAGGTTAAAATAAACAAATCTTACTAAAGCGTTGTGGCACGCCTAAGTCAGGAATCACAACCTACATGTTGTTTGTCAACTTCACTAACTCTAAAGACATGCACTTAATACAAAACTTTTGACGATGGAAGGATTGTGAAGGAAACAGGATTTTTCCGGACGTTTGCCATCGTTCAGTGAAACGCTTTAAGTGAAACGCTTCAGTGAAATGATCAGATTGCAGATCTCGAAACGTAGAGTTACTGATATATTGTTTCACTGAACGATGGCAAAGGTCCGGAAAAAATCCTGTTTCCTTCACAATCCTTCCATCGTCAAAAATAACCTTCAAACAAAGAATTGATTCTAAATGTTCAAATGTTCCTGTGGATCTTCTCTGTTATACGTATACCAATCGATATTTTCTTGTTTTACGGATTAATCTGTGAATTCAACGCCAGTACCTTTTACGCTTCCCGGATATTTTAATCTAACTGTAAAAGGAACTAAAAGTTGAATGGAAAGACAGTAATACCTCCGGCCATCAACGCATGTCATCACCGAACATAAAATAATCCTCAGGATAGTACTGACCGGTAAAATATAAAATTCCGAAAGGCTGTTTACTAATATTTATTTCCATTTAATGTGCCATAAAATAAAATTGTATTTTATGTCTTTGTAGTAGAAATCAAACATTCATTCAATCAATTGAAACGTTCATTTTTGGAACCTCCAAAAATTATTGGCTGAATGGGTTAAAGTTACACACTGATATTTACATAAACTACATGACTCGCCCTACCAAAAATGGTTGATTGAATGGGTAAAGTTACAAACTTATATTTACTCAAACTACAAGACTGGCCCTACCAATAATGTTTGGATGAATGGGTCGAAGTGACACACAGATATTTACACAAAACTACAAGACTGGCACTACCAATAATGTTTGGATGAATGGGTCGAAGTGACACACAGATATTTACACAAAACTACAAGACTGGCCCTACCAATAATGTTTGGATGAATGGGTCGAAGTGACACACAGATATTTACACAAAACTACAAGACTGGCCCTACCAATAATGTTTGGATGAATGGGTCGAAGTGACACACAGATATTTACACAAAACTACAAGACTGGCACTACCAATAATGGTTGGCTGAACGGTTCAAAGTGACACACTTTTCCAGGGATAAGAGTTGGCCAAGCGAAAGGCCTTGGATGACTCAGAGTGTGTGTGAGTTCGAGAGTGCCAAAACTATTTCAGCGACCGCGGCGACCGATCTTAGTGATACACGTCATTCACGCATGCTACTCTGTTGATGCGACGATTCGAGCCGCCTTCTGTTTGACATCAGACACTAGTGTTTCCCCAAATTCGCGAAATCAATTCGTTCCATCAGGGTTAGTTGGAACACTACGATCATAACCAAACAAAGTTTGGCGTAAGAGATACAAAGTTGACTTTTCATCACTATGTCATGATTAATCCTAACCTGTGCGAAATAGATCTCATCATCGTAACGATTTATTCCAAACTAAAGAAAAAACACTATATTTTTCAGAACCAATCTTTTGTAGACTCTTCACTAAATTCATCTTTAATGTCAATTTCAGTAAGAACAATACGAATAATTCATGGGCAGATGATTCAATGGAAAATATGCTATTAGAACAGCGTTAATAACAACCACCATTGTCGAGAGTGGCTGCTGCTTGTATGTATGGTTGACCGCTGAGCGATCCTGTCCTTGCAAGCAGCCCGCTTGCCCGGCCATTGGTGGTGGTTCGGAAGTCACCTTTAAGCCATTGGTCCCCAGGTTAAGTGTTAGAAAGGGCTTCTTAGTCCTAACTTCGCCCGGTAAAATAAGACATCTTTACTTTACTTCACTTGTTTAATTAATGTTATTACAATTTTACTGTTATAATAATATTATAATGCAGTCTTATAGTTTGGATGTGAATGAATGATACATTACTTTTATATGCCAGAAACAGGAATCTGCAAACATCTCATGGTTCAAAACTTTAAGTGCGCAACTAAAATACTTACATAGTAAATAAAACATGACTTTATATCTAATCATAAACAGAATAATTCTATAAAAATGCCATTATAAAATTGTTTGAAACACGTTCTCTGTGTACCATTTTTTTCCGATAAATATAATCAGTATAAAAATTTACAATATTATACTGCTTATACATATATGTATATGTGTATATATGTATGTATATAAATGTATGTGTAAATATGTACACATATGTGTATATAGAAAAAAAGCTCTTAAACCGGAAGTATATGACAAGGGCTAGAATTAAATGCCGTTTTACTATAAAGTAGGTTTCCGAGATCTGTGTTTTGTATTTTCTTGATCCGAGTAACAAAGCAAACTCAGATATGACGTTAGAAATATAATTAATTTGAACCAGAAATGCACCTAAACGTGCAATACTGGTCACCATTAAATAATTCTTCATATAAAGTTTGTTATCGACTATGGAAGGTTTCAAAGGATAATAGGGTGTCAGATATTTCCCATTATTATAAGTTACAAACCGTATAACACAACGTTTCGAAGATCGAAATCTATTATCTTCCTCAGGTAAGAATAACTTAAGTAATATCTGATGTATGCCTACTTACGTTTGTAAAATTTGATAGGACTCCATCGTATTACATAGGTGAGAAGCCGCGGGTAACAGCTAGTCTACACAATATATTATGTTTGAATATAATCTGTGACATCCTGCTACTCACCACTATGACTCCGTCCTCGCCCGAGCTGCGGACTGTGGCGCCAAACCACTGGTAGGACTTAGAGTCCAGCTGCGAGTATTCTGAGTTGTTGTTGTGTCCTGGAAAATAAAACATATTTAGGAGCAGTTGAAGGATGTGGTAGTAAACGTGAAGGATGGATAGAGACAGTTCAAAACATTACCTTAAGAAACATTCGTACAAATAAAATAACCCCAATTTAAATAGTGGCCATATCTCAATTATTTTTCTATTTAGGACGTGTAAACACAATTTTAATAGTAGACATATATCAATATAGATTCTATGTAGGACGTGTAACACAATTTTAATAGCCATATCTCAATATTGTTTCTATGAAGTACGTGTAACACAATTTTAGTAGTGGACATATGCCAATATTGCGTCTACAAAAGGACGTATAACACAATTTTAATAGAGGACATACTACATCAATCTTGCTTCTATGAAGGACGTGTAACACAATTTAAATACCCATTTCTCAATATTTTTTCTATTAAAGACGAGTAACACAATTTTAGTAGTGGGCATATATTCATATTGCGTCTACAAAGGATGTGTAACACAATTTTAATAGAGGACATATATCAATCTTGTCTACCTGTAACACAATTGATAGCCATATCTCAATCATGTTTCTATTGAGGACGTGTAACACAATTTTAATAGTAGACATATATCAATATAGTTTCTATGTAGGACGTGTAACACAATGTCAGTAGTGGACATATATCAATACTGTGTCTACAAAGGATGTGTAACACAATTTTAATAGCCATATCACAATCATGTTTCTATTGAGGACGTGTAACACAATTTTAATAGTAGACATATATCAATATAGTTTCTATGTAGGACGTGTAACACAATGTTAGTAGTGGACATATATCAATATAGTTTCTATGTAGGACGTGTAACACAATGTTAGTAGTGGACATATTATCAATATTGTGTCTACGAAGGACGTGTAACACAATGTTAGTAGTGGACATATATCAATATAGTTTCTATGTAGGACGTGTAACACAATGTTAGTAGTGGACATATCATCAATATAGTGTCTACGAAGGACGTGTAACACAATGTTAGTAGTGGACATATATCAATATTGTGTCTACGAAAGACGTGTAATACAATGTTAATAGTAGACATACACCAATAATGTTTCTATGTAGGATGTGTAACACAATTTTAGTAGTGGACATATTATCAATATTGTGTTTACGAAGGACGTGTAACACAATTTTAGTAGTGGACATATATCAATATTGTGTTTACAAAGGACGTGTAACACAATTTTAATAGTGAAGGGCTGGTAGCCGTTTTGAGCGATATCGCCCGATTATTCTTAATATATCCAAAATAACCCTAATTTAGCTCTTAAATAACGTTAGGGTAATACATTACAGTGGGTTATTTTTATTTTAGTTTTATAGTACAGTTATTATTTTCATTCAAATTCTTTTATTATGGTCAATGTGATACTTGTTATAATACCGTTATGCACATCACCAAGAAATAGACGCACAAACGTCTGTGGTCCATATGGGACTAATTACGTGTAAAAAATTTATTACGTGTTTTTGTAAATTCTAGAAATACGTTTGATTTTATTTATACAGAGATACTCGTCCCATTAAGAAATAATATGCTCAGTCCATTTTGAGTTTTGGTCAATTATAATTCTCAAATATTGGGAGCGTTTTTCAATTTGGTAAAATTGTTCATTCATTTTTATTAGCCTTTGTGTGTCTTTTATGCCTTCATGTACACTTAATTATCGCTGGAAACAAAACAGACATTGACCTAGTTCCGAGTGACATTATGAATTGCCCAGGAACTAACACGTCTTCCAATCGTATCGTTTTACAATCCTCACGGGCGAGGGGGTCAATGAATGCTATTTGAAGATTTCGCAGCCGGCAGGGCAGCCTCGAGTTCGCTAGACAGTTGACAGTTCGTGCCACACGCGCGCACGCACACACACGCTCACACGCACACTCAATAATTGCCACATGTCATGAGGACATCGTGTCCACTCCCCGCGTTTAATTAACCGGCCGGCCAGATCGGCTGTTCCGCGGAAAAGTGGCAACGCCGCACTGCGCTTATTGAGACGTCGCTGCCCATTAACGCCGGCCCGGCGCTTGTTTAACGCGGCCAACCTCTGGGCATTCATTAACTGGCGATCGCGTTCATCCTAGGGCAGGGTTTGCGATAACGGACTGTTGCGCAGTTACCGTTTACACAACCATTGCTAAGAATCTCTTTTAAAATAATAAATGAGTATAAAAAGTATAAGAAGGACACTAGCAAAATACTAATACATATACTATACTACTCAAACATTTGCTAAATTTAATTATCTCATGGTATTATCATATAGCCCATGAGAAATAAAGTTGTTTGACACAAAACGGCTTAAAAATAGTGTAAAAAATAGAACGAATAAAAAATGAAATAAAATGGTTTTAGGCATATGAGTAGACTATGTATTAGTTAGGAAATATCTAGCTGTTGCAAAAAATCTAAAAATTGTCTATCAAATCTGAAACGTGAATGTGTTTTGAAATTTTCCACTTAACTTAAAAACAGTATAAACGAAGATTTGACAGATGTTCATAGAATAAATAGTGACAACAGCTGTTTTAAGCAGATCTAAAAGGCTGAAAAGTGTTCATACACTATAATGACTTAAATTTTGAAACTAGGTACTTTATAATATTAGAAACTTTTAATTGAAAACATGTAAAAAGAATCTAATTGAACCCCATGACAAGAATTCTCACAATCATTTTTTGACACCAACTAAACATTCCTTAAGTAACATTTCCTTAAGGCCTATTCATATGCCTAACACCATTAGTCTAGTTTTATGCGTTCTACATTTGTATATTATTTAAATATTTTTAAGGTGTTTTTACAAACAGAAAAAAAATACTGTAGGATCCGCTGTATTACAGATAGAGAGGTCTAATTTGTGTCAAAACATTTTGTTTTTCATGAGCTATTTTATACTTTAAGTAGTACAGTATATGAATTATTATGCTGTTGTCCTTTTACCTTTGACGGACACTGAATTATTTAGTAAATTTTAAATACCTTGGATCAACTCTAACTGCAAACAACAGCGTGACTGAAGAAATTAACACAAGGATAGCTGCGGGAGGCCGATGTTACTTTGCATTTAAGAAACTTTTCAGCTCCAACATTCTTATTCTTCATAAAGAGGCCAAACTGAGAATTTATAAAACTGTAATCAGGCCTGTTGTAGTTTATGGTTGCGAAGCGTGGACACTCACCAAACAGGACATAAATAGATTGAGAATATTTGAAAGAAAGATTTTAAGAAGAATTTACGGTCCTGAATTAAGACAAGGAACATGGAGGAGGCGAAAAAATCAGGACCTGCTTGATTTTTTGAGCGGTGAGGATATTGTACGCTTCATTAAGGCCCAAAGAATTAGGTGGCTCGGACATCTGACGAGAATGAACGACAACAGAGTCGTGAAGAAGGTTGCTGAGTGGACTCCTGCTAATACAAGGCCCAAGGGAAGACCTCGGATGAGATGGAGAGACGATGTGGTTGCTGACCTAAGAAAGATTGGAGCAAGAAATTGGAGAGAGGTCGTCGAGGACAGACCCCAATGGAGACTACTGATTCACCAGGCCAAGACCCATGGAGGGTTGTAGCGCCGAGGGAGTAAGTAAGTAAGTAAGGTTGTGTTAGCATTAATAATTTGGTCAATTGCGATAACTTCAGAAAGATTACAACGAGCTCGAAACTACTGTTTGTGTTTCAACTAGAACGTACAGTTTGATTAATACAACACAACTAATTTCCACAAAACGTAACTTTTAAAATGAAATCAATTTAGAGTTGTCCAATGTAGAAATTTAATTATAAATCACATATTGAATTATTTCCCACTAAATTAACTAATATTATGTATTTTAAGAGGACCATTATTTATTTGAGAATAATGTTTTATTAAAAGCTTTGTAATGGAGCTTTGTTCTTTCTAATTTTGTTATATGCTGTAGCAATAAGGAAATCATCAGGCAAGTACGAAAAAAGAAATACGTAAATTCGAATTATTTACGCAAAATTTAGATATTAATCATGTAACGCTATTTTAAAAATTGCGTTTTGAAAGATTGTCTCCACTGTAAAGAAAAACTAAATTTAATTAAAGACTAACAACGAATAATATTTCAAATATCAAACGATCATAATTTAGCCAGTGACAAACCTATTTCATACGAAACCAGTCGGTATGGAAAATGTACTATACATTGGAATCTATACAATCACATGTTATGCAGTAAAGCCTGAAACTAAAACACTTTTTTGTTAATAACACTTTCGAGTTCAAATTTAATAGGCTTGCACAGATATATAAAATAGCATTATTATACAATATAACTTAACATTCATTTTTAAAGTGAGTACCTTATACAAGTATTAATAAACTCAATTGAATTATGATCTCAAATAAGTATTTTAAAAAAATATTTTTTATGAAAAAGGGGAAGCCGATCCCCTTTTAAGCCTTATTTTGCCCGTCCTCATGGGCCACTGCGAATTCGTATCCATCAGAATAAGGGGAGAGTCGATACAGTAAAAGATCGATTGTAGTGATACAAAAAGTGCAACGGTCACAGACAGGATTCGAACCTGCGCTACCTCTGACTTCAGGCTCAAAGTTCAACGTCTGAGACCGCTCGCCAATCGGCACTCTCAAATTTGATTTTATTTGTCTGTAGGCTAATAACGGTACTGTAAAGTTTGCAATTTTTATATTCCATTATTTATATCTTTAAAATATTGTCTACACTGACTTGGATGTACTTGGACGAAGGTTAGTGGCTGTCTTGTCTAATAAAATCCGGACTACAGAAATAACGTGGGAATCTCTGATTATAACCAGCAGGAATCTTAACATTAATATTTTTTTACAAAGAGGAATAAACAGGAATTAGTTCAACGTGGTTCTGGTCACTCGTAAACGCGTTTATACGATGCATTAGTTGTCTAATTAATTACTAACACGAGGCTTGAACACGGCCGTGTCGGCAACTCATTCTTCTGCAACGGCTTCTACATTTCTTCGCCTAGATCCAGATCAGGAGTTAATGAATGCCCAGAGGTTGGCGGCGTCAAACAAGCGCCGGCCCGGCGTTAATGGGCAGCGACGTCTCAATAAGCGCAGTGCGGCGTTGCCACTTTTCCGCGGAACAAGCGATCTGGTCCGGCGGTTAATTAAATGCGGGGAGTGGACACGATGTCGCCATGACGCGTGGCAATTATTGCGCGTGTGTGCGCGTGTGGCACGACCTGTCAACTCGCTACGCTCACTTTTACACGGCACGATTTTATTTTGTCCCTGGAGTCCACCATCCTCTGAAAATATTCCGTCGACTTTTTAAGAACACGCCTTTAATGTGTAGATTACGATCTAATTATAGAGATTAAGAACATGTTCATACTAATATATGTGCTCGAAATATTCTCTTTGGCTGGTCAATCCTACATGGTGACTTGGAACATTTTTTATTTGAATTTAAAACGTGTTATTCAATAAGATTAAACGCAGTGTCTATACCTATATAGCCAATGGCGCAGTGTAGTGGGTACAACGGTTATCGCAAGATAACTAGATCAAGCAGCGCCGAGCGTGGATGCTGCTTGGATGGTTGACCGCTGAGCGATCCTGTCCTTGCAAGCAGTCCGGCCAGTTATAAGAATGAACCTTAATGTAAGTATCATAGGTTCCTGTTTATCACTTCTCAAGGCAGGTCACTTTTTTAGCTTTGTATTTAGCAAGTTCCCATGAAATATTTACGAGATCCTTTGACGTTATCAAACAGAATAAGGGGAAGATGTAGAACATAAAGTTAGGGCCTCTCATGAAAAGTGAAAAGGAACATATAGGATTTGAACGTAGGTTGTTTTGAAACCCACTCCCCAAGGTCGAATTCGGATTATCGTACAATGATCGGACTAAGACACTTTAGCATTTGACGATCGTAAAAGCAAAACATACAGTGTCTGTTGTAAGTTAAGGTTATATTCAATAATAATGTATTATTTATAACAGTCTTCTTTCTAGTATAAACCTCAACGCCGCGGTATTAAATATCGATACTTGTATTTTTACAATTACCCTTAGTGTGATCTCGAAACAAGGAATCACCAGTTTCATGCAGGATTAAAGTTTTCATGAAACAATTCCATGAACAATTTAATGAGCAATAAAAGAAGCTTCTACTTTGAAAAGTGTGGTTGCATAACTTGATCTGTCCTATTACAATTGTCCAAATGTGCCTATAATCATAGTAGGACAGAATGAATATAATAATATCAGATAAAATTGGAAAGAAAAGTGGACCAATCGCACCACCCAAATTCAGATAAAACTGGAAACTAAAGTGTACCAATGGCACCAACAAAATTCAGATAAAACTGGAATTAAAAGTAGAAATCAGAAATCAGAAATTCTTTTATTGTCAGACAGTAGAACACTGCAAAATAGCGTCAACAATATTATGTAATAGTTAATTACATTAAGTTATTTTCAGAATAGCCCAATAAAATTAAATATAAAAACGTCAGATTAATTTAAACAGCAACTAAAGTTTGCTAAAATAAATCAAACTAAAGCTTACATAGGTGGCTAGTCTAAACATAAAGCTTAATATAAGCTAGTCTGACCAGAGCACTCGACAAAGTCCCTGACACTGTAGTAAGCCCGCTGTACCAAATGCCGCTAGACCTCCCTCTCAAAAGAAGGACTTGTTTTGTTTTCATAGACTGTGAGTGCATTATATAGTTTAATGCCGCTGGTTAATAAATGTCTTTCAAAAAAAACTTGTTCTATGGGCATGAATGGTAATCATATTGGAGTGACGTAGATTGTGACGATGTAGGGGATTTTGAGATTTGAAAAGGTGGAGGTTTTTGTGAACAAATGTCACGCAGTACTCTAGGGAAAGTTATAGCATGACCGGTGGGATGCGCGTGAGGAGTGGAGGAGTTGAGCGCGTGGGGGCACAATCTAAAGTAGGGGAGTGAATACGGTGCTACTAAACCCTACTGAGAGTTTTCGGCTCCCGGCTCATAGTGGGGGCGGGAGCCGAATATTGTAGTGTTTGCCAACATTTCTAGACCCTTATGTTCTTACCACGGTGGTCTTTTATGATGAGAAATTTTAATATAGGAGACCTTGAGAATATTTGAACATTTCTAGACTCTTTTGAAGTTACGGCGACGGACTTTTATGATGGGGAATTCAATACAGGAAATCTTGGAAATATTGGGACCGTATGTACGTGATCTTAACAATGACTATGTTCTACCGAAATTGTGTTCATAGCTCACCCTTCTTAATGAGTTCGCAGTAGAGATACCTGGTGGTAAGAAAGGGTTCTCATAAATTAGGAAAGGGTAGGAATTTATATTATTTCTTGATCTCCAACGACGACAACAGTTCAGAATTGTAATTGTTACGCTTTGTTAGCTATTTAAAAATTCAATTTATCATTATACTAACCGTGTAAGCTTCAGGATTTACGATAGTAGATACAATTATACACACTACAAAATTTTCAACTGACATAGCCTAGCTGCTAAATTAATTTAAAACTGTTAAAACTAATTTGTCAATATACACAGTAGAATAAGAAAAACCTCAGTTTTATCTACCAACTTGTATCAAGTTAATTTAATGATATATACTTAAAATAACAATAACGCCAGCGATCCACACGCAATAGTTAACATAACAAAACCCCGTTGTCGATGAAAATTATTTATTGTTCTTCGAACTACACCCAAAATCAAAATTGTCCAGATTACTTTTAGTATGTTTGCGTTTTCTTACTTTGTTGGGCGTACTAAAAGAATTGCCAATTGGACTTATTTTTTTTCCTCCAAAATTCGTCTCAGCGTACTTTCAGAAATTCCAGTTGCCTCTACGACACGCTGTTTGAACTTTCTTCAAATTTATAAGTGTGTTGGTTTCTGCTTCCCGTTTCATAAAATGGGAAGCACTTCTCTTGCTTGGCCGTGTATAACCTTTCTACCTCCAATTTTACTTTTTACATTATGATTCCATCTCAAACTCTTCACTTAAAACGTAATGAGCACAACGCAATTAATTCACAAATTGTATTACAACTCGTGAATTGGCACAATCGAATGTTTTTTGGGCGGCACGTATAGAAGGACTGGAGACCGAAGTTCACACGGCTAAATACGGCAACAGACTGAGCCACTCCACCCCCCACCACTTTAGTTCCGTCTTTGCCTACGGCGCATCTCGAAGTCACCGGTCATGCTATAAATTCTCTACTATACAAGATATAAATCGATGGGAATGTTAGAAACCTTTGCCTCCCTAAAAAGCGACCTACAAGAAGTTCTACACGGTTTCCCAAAAACCGCTCTCTCAACGCCCTTTTCTGGAGTTTAAAAACGAATTTTGTACGTACACACTTTTCACATCCCCAAATGACTACAGCAAATGTGAGAAAGGGGTAGATAAGCCCATAGTAAGCAGCCAAGGTCACTCTGGTATCAGCAAACTTTGACAGGTTTCTAATAACAAAAAATCCCCGAGCTTTAGTTTTCCTACAAACGAGCTCAATATGAATCGTGGAAGCTTAATTTATTGTCAATCTGAAACGCCTAGAAACTTTAGCGACTTACCATGATGAAATCTCTTCATCCCCCAAGTGGAATGGAATTTGCTCCAAATTCTGAGAACTTCTGATAGAAAAATGGATCATTTGAGTTTTCTCGTTATTTACTACGAGCTGGTTATGCTGAAACCACTGGGATATTTTGTGTGCTTCTTCAGAAGCCAGAGTCATGAGGTCCAAGTGGTTTGGGGCTTTCACTGTGAGGGATGTATCGTCTGCAAAAAGACAAATTTTGGCATTGGGACCAGAAATGCAATTTGGGAGGTCATTTCACAAACAAGAGGAAACAGGATTGGTCCCAGTACTGAACCCTGCGGGACTCCTCTTATTACCTCACATGGTTTTGACGAGGCTGTTCTTTGACAGCTATAGCTGTCCAAAAAAGGAAGCTGAACTGATTGCGTCCTTCCCACGCAGGTAAGATGAAATCCAACAGTACGATACACCTCTAATGCCAAGTAAGTGAATTTTTTTTTGCAAAATTTTATGATTAAACCATATCAAAGGCCTTGGTCAAGTCGAAAAACAATCCCATAGCTGAATTGCCCGAGTCCAGAGCCTGTGTCAAAAATTAAATAACAGAGTCAACTGCGTCAGTGGTTGATTTTCCTTTAATGAAACCAAACTGACTTGCAGAGAGAACTCCGTTTCTCGCCAGAAAAGACAACAATCTGTCCAGAAATATTCTTTCAAATATCTTAGAAAAGGTTGTAACCAGCGAAATAGGTCTGAAGTTACTACAAACGTTCCTAGCTCCTCTCTTGTAGAGAGGGTGGACTATAGCGTGTTTTTGTGAATTAGGGAAATTCACCCACTGAAAAAGATAAATTAATTAATAAGCAAGTGGGGAAGAAATTAAATCATGGATCTGCCTGAAAAGCTTAGACGATAGTCCATCATTTCCACAAGATGGCTTAGGTTTTAAAGCAAGTATCACACGCGATACTTCTTGCTCTGTGGTGGGGGACAAGAAACAAACGACTTGGTTACAGATTGTGGTGTAGTAGTTTGTGTTGACTCGCTTAGGCCATGAGAAAATATTTTCCACTGGTGTCATGGTATTGACCAATAGTCGAGAAGAAGTTGTTAAACATATTGGCAACCCTGACAGGATCCCTAACTTCATTGTCATCAGAATCAAGCAAAGTGGGGAAAACAGTATTAATTTTTTCTGGAAGGCTTGCTGTCATTAATGAGAGTCCAAATGGTTTTTGTCTTATTTGCTGATTCAGAGATCCTACTCAGGAGTTGATCCGACTTAGACTTCCGTATTGCACTTTTATAGGAACGCCTTAATTTTCTGTATGCCAATCTGGAGGGATGTGAGGATTCTAGGTCCTTCGTAAAGGAATAGCAAAACTGTAGACTAATCGCACAACTCAAATTCAGATAAAACTGGAAAGTAAAGTGGACCAATGGCACCAACAAAATTCAGATAAAAATGGAAAGAAAAGTGACCACTCGCACCACCCAAATTCAGATAAAACTGGAAAGAAAAGTGGACCAATCGCACCACCCGAATTCAGATAAAACTGGAAAGAAAAGTGACCACTCGCACCACCCAAATAAAGATAAAACTGGAAAGAAAAGTGGACCAATCGCACCACCCAAATTCAGATAAAACTGGAAAGAAAAGTGGGCTAATCGCACCACCCGAATTCAGATAAAACTGGAAAGAAAAGTGGACCAATCGCACCACCCAAATCCAGATACAACTAGAAAGAAAAGTGGACCAATCGCACCACCCAAATTCAGATAAAACTGGAAACAAAGTGGACCAATCGCGCCACCCGAATTTAGATAAAACTGGAATTAAAAGTAGACTAATCGCACCACCCAAATTCAGATAAAACTGGAAACAAAAGTGGACCAATCGCACCACCCAAATTTAGATAAAACTGGAAAGAAAAGTGGGCTAACCACACCACCCAAATTCAGATAAAACTGGAAAGAAAAGTGGACCAACCGCACCACCCGAATTCAGATAAAACTGGAAACAAATGTGGACGAAATGCACCACCCAAAATCAGATAAAACTGGAAAGAAAATTGGAGAAATCGCACCACCCAAATTGTCCTGACTTCAGTTCGCTCTGGACTCATCCAAAGAACAGTACGCTAGGTAACCTGTACGCGCGGAAACTATTAGCAAAGTAGCTAAAGTAATTACGCTAGAAGTGCGACGCGGGAACTGATTATCAAGATTGCAAGTCCTGTTAAACACCTGTTATTACCACACCTTATCAGCGATCGAAGGCGATAAGGGTGTTTAATCTTGAATGCTAACTGGAAGTCGGATATTACAATGTTTCTAGGAGAATGGTTACACGTTTGTGTGGTAACGATGCTATCTTCTCCTATGCGATGAGTCGAAACAGGTTTGAAACGGGGGGAAATAGGATTCCAATGACAACTAATTGTATGTGGCAAAGTAGTTATTGAAATTGCTTTGCTTCTATAAACTAATTTATGTGAACGTACTCATGTGAATGTGTGAACATGAATTGGGACATTTAAAGAATGCACAATTATATTTTTCTGGTTAACAATTTTAAAGTGACATTTAAGAATTTGCATTGTTCAAACAATCATTTTATGCAGGAATCCTTAGGCCTACCTTCAACCCGATCAGTAGAATGGCCAAAGATTTAATAAAAACAGTCATGAAGCCCGAGCAGGGCACACTAAAAGTTCCAGCAGGATACACTAAAAGTTCGAGCAGGACACACTAAAAAAATGAGCCACTAAACTAAAAAAAAATGGAGCGTGAGTATCCAGTCACAAGACATAGATAGCCCTCGCATCATTTGGATGTACCATTCAAATATGCCAAAATTGTCGTGGAGTATTTCTAAATAGTACGCACATTTGTCAGCTCGAGACTACAGTTTGATTTATACTTTAAAAAGAATGTTCTGGTACGTATTCTGTAATACCGTGGCATTGCAGACTTTGTAAAAAACAGAAGGATGAATTAAAAAAGAAGAACGTTGGACTGCAACCACTGTAAAAATGCAATCAACACAAACTATGCCCTAATTCCAGGGCTTATTGGATATAAAGGTTATCGAAAACGACAGAACAATACTTTTCTGAAACTATATTAAATTACTGAACATAATTTTCCAAGCTCAGCCTATAGGTAATATTCAAACGCATGCATGCCGGTACGTTGGCTTAATATTTCACAAACATATGTTACGGAATGTGTATAATTTTGAGACTTTCTTAAAAAAAAGCTGTTAAATAAATAAATTATGATGTATCCTCGTACCTACTTGTAATTTGTGCTCGGGACTTGCATCCTGTGCAGTGACAACGCCTGGACTGGACCCCAAGCAGCTTTTGGGTACGTTTTAGCCCCTTCCTATCCCTTCTTTACTTCTTTCTGTTCGTTATTATTGCATGTATTAATACCTCCCCCACCCGACGAAGAGGATAAATTCCAATCCCCGAAACGTTGTGTTACACCTTTTATACCATATAACGTTGGAAAAATGTGTGAAATCCTGTTATCCTTTCATAAACACATAATTATAAAAATATTTTTTTAAACCCGTTATAAATCAAAGTAAATTCCGAAGCCAAAGGTCAACGACATGCTAATTAGTGTTTTAGCCGAGTTTGACTCACGAAGCTCATATTGTAAAAAGACTAAATTGGTTATCAGACCTTTCAAAAAAGACTTGGAAGGCGACCTTCCATGCGAACAGAAGGATCATAACAGAATCCTGACCGAAGCGGCGAAACAGAATATGGGTCAACTAAAAATGGCGATGAAAGGTGATCTGCGAGGTGCCAACAGGGCTTCGGCTCGTGTGTCGAATGTTCACCTGCCTGATACCCGAGGAAACCACAAGCTGTACGGTAAGTAGTTCGGACAGTCTCAGTGGTTTCAGTAATCGAGATGAATCCTGAAGGCGGAGGCGTTTGGGGCTCCATCTTTTTTGCAGTTCAGTTTGAACTACGATATTTATCCAACGTCAATTAAAAATACGATCTTCATTTGTTCCTTTTTTATATTCTAAATTCTCTCTTGCCAATGACGTAGTGTAGCGTGTACAACGGTTATCGCAAGATAACGTCAAGCGTGGCTGCTGCTTGGATACGTGATCGCTGAGCGTTCCTGTCCTTGCAAGCAGCCCGCCTGCCCGGCCATTGGTGTTGGTTCGGAAGTCACCTTTAAGCCGTTGGTCCCCAGGTAAAGAGTTAGAGAGGGCTTCTTAGCCCTAACTTCGCCTGGTAAAATAAAAGACTACTTTACTTTAATTTTTTTTACTTCGCCATTCCAGAGAGCTCATAAAAAGTACTTTTCTATCTCAAATAAAACTTGGATGTCACTTCCTTGCGAGAGGATTGCCATCGCGGAAGAAAGAATGTTTGAACACAGAGGGTACAGGTAGTAGCGATGGTACACGGCTACCTGGAATAAATTTCAAGCATGTTACTATACTCAAACGTTTAAAATCATTGATTATGTGTCAGTCTATGAGAAGATAACTAAATCCAACGCCAATAACTGTTGCCACTTACAACGTTGTAGTTTCGCACTATCTAACTGCACTATCTATTAAACACGTTGAGTACACTCAATGTTGAGTAAACAAAAAAAATACTCAACATTTTAATTTTAATACGTAAAAAATATATAAGATGAGGTACAACTCTAAACAAAATATTTAGTATAGTGGCGCTATCTATGCATTATCGGACAAAATTTGTGCCACATAATTCCTACAAGGCCTATTGTCTGGAAAGATAAAAAACCATAGTGATCAGGGAATAAATTTTAAAAGAAACTTTGATCACCGCAAATTAAATCGTTTTTTTCCGACATGGTCGGAAGAATTAGGTAGATATTGTGACGAATGTTAATCTGTTCTCACGGGATTTATATGTATTTAAATATCTCGAACATCGTCCAAGATACAAAGCAATGTTTCGAACAAAAATTGTCGGAAATGGTATGACAATTCTAGAACAGTTTTGTTTTTTCTTCTAGATTCATAAATAACGGAGTTGTGCATTTTTGAAGTGCAGAATATCACCGTATTGATACGAAACTGTGTATCAAGCTGGCTAACGAATTTATCCGAGATAGGATAAAATTTTGTACCAAGTTTCAAATTGTTCGGACGTTTTTATGGAACAGTTATAGTTTCCAATAGTCACATATACGTAACATTTTGAACGGGGGCGGCTTTTGGGCTTTGGAGGTTATGTTTGGTGAAGTAGCAGACATTTTCTCTGCTACCATCAGGGCGATTTCAATGGGCTGAAAGTATACCTAAATTGATATCTCTTTTGGACTGTTCCATTCATCTACTAAAAATGAGTCACGAGATGGAAGTAGTTCGAGTAGCCTACCTGTTTCTTGTCAAAATATTGCAAAAAGACCAAAGTCAAACAGTACCAAATTGTTGTAGATGAATGGCCCTCTGGTACCCAGCTGGTAGCAACGATACACAGCCTAGCGGGACCAATAAATTAATTAGTTTACTACCATCTCACGATGAACTGCCGAGTAATTACAGCTGATTGTCTGACCGACGGACGGACGGACAGACGGACTAGGAGTCACGTGACGCACGCTACGGCCACAGCCTCCTATAATTGATCTCTGCCGTGACTGCTCTGCCAATGAAGAATCTAATTAGGTTTGACTTATCTGCCATCTCCCCGATTATGTCCAGTTTCCACCGCGGATGCCGCTTTTTGCCAGCTTTCGGAAACGATCTTCGATCGGATTACAATCAGATTAGGACAATTCGCGCTCATTTGGTCGAGAACTGTTTCTAATCTTCAGATTTTAGATTGCCTTCTCTGCACCAAGAAGTAGTCTTCACCTGTGTACGATCTGAACATCGGTGTATTAAATGTGGAGTTACGACAACCATGAACTAAATTAAGAGTAGTTATTTAAATTTATCTTTGCTAACTGTTGCACCATTATTTAGTTGTGTTTTATATAAAACATTTTTTCGCAACCCTGTTACTCGTTACTGGTTAATATAAGTTAATCCATAGTTCTTGGAACTAAATTCTTGGCGGATTAATAACCTAATTGGCACGCATTATTTTTTTCTCTCAAGAACTTGGTAGCTGCCGTTCCTACTGCCGAGCAACATCTGGCCATCCATGTCTACTTCGAGTCTCTGATTTCAACTTCGAGTCTCTGAATTTAACTTCGAGTCTCTGATTTCAACTTCGAGTATCTGATTTTAACTCATAGTCTCTGATTTTAGCTCCAAGTCTCTGATTCCAACTTCGAGTCTCTGATTTCACCTTCGAGTCTCTGAACCTGAATTCAACTTCGCTTTATACACCTTTAGTTTATTAATCTTCACGTTTTCCGCCTACAGCTTCAATATCGAGCCGAGATGCTGACGCCCGCGCTTGTGAGTCGACATCAACGTGAAGGAAAGTTAATTTTAACATTTTAATAATTGTTAAGTTCGTATGCAAAATCCCCATAGAACATTGGAACCATTAAGTCCACACCCGTAATATAATTTAGTTAATTATCACTCTATTTGGCAGCAACGTGGCAATACATTATTTTATTGTTAATATCTAGATGATTTTATGTTGATTTGCCACAATTAATCATATAAGTAAACTTTAAAAATCGAGTATTCATTACTACGACCTCAGCGGTATCCAACCCCATGTGTTTACTCAATAACGGCAGAGAGACGTAAATTCGGTGACCCGCAATGGTGGATCAGCAAGGAATAAAAAGACAACGGCAAAAACGCAGACGCCATCTAGGTTTGTCGTCATAAATCTATATCTTGCGACCACGACCTGTACGTGAACACAGGACGACTTCAAGTGTATCTTCGGAGCGTCATAAGTCATCATTGATCACCTACGTTCTCACGACGAGCTCTGTTTTTCCTTTCAGATCAGCGGTCGTCGCCATGATGCCAAGATGGCGGATTGACACATCGCTTGCCCGGCTGACACGGCAGTATCTCGCAGTCCTATTGTCATTCAGCCCGCACTTCTGCCGGACAAATTCACGGACCGATTGTCTTGCTTTTTTCCATAGAAAGTCGCATTCTTCTATCCGATGTTCGGCCATGTTCGATAGTTTTTGTGGGCCTCTCTTCCTTTCGAGCTGTGTGGGAACCGATTACTCAGCTCGTTGTGTCACGTGACCTTACTGTGTGAGGTCAGAATGACTAATACAGTACTGTGACTAACCGCCATCGCATTTATGGCAATATCTATGTTCAGACTGAAAATGTATTTCTCGAATTTTTGACTGAATTGTCATGGCTTCCAAACCGGATTCAACAGCTCTCGATCAATTTTGAGGAAATGCTGAACTTGCTTTCTTCGCTTAATATGTTGAATCAAGTTTTATCTTAAACAAAATAACATTTTAAGAAGCGCAGCCTGAAAGTTTCATTGGAGTCCCTCAAGGCTCCAATTTGGTGCCTCTGTTGATCCTTAGACAAGTGTTGAACACTTGATTCTTCAACAAATCGGTCACGTCATGTCTCATTAGGCAATAAAAGGAACAGGGGGCGGGAGCTATAAAACAATAATAGCCATTTTTTATCAGGTGATGGAAAAAGCATTAAAGTTAACTTTAATTATTTTACGTGTTGTT
This sequence comes from Homalodisca vitripennis, assembly GCF_021130785.1. Lineage (NCBI taxonomy): Eukaryota > Metazoa > Arthropoda > Insecta > Hemiptera > Cicadellidae > Homalodisca > Homalodisca vitripennis. The sequence goes on from NC_060213.1 coordinate 134,315,579, forward strand.
TTTATACAGTGAAGTTTTAGAAACATAGTTTACACATGAAAAATTCTAAAACTTTCTAATTGAGATCGTCTTGGGTTATAATGAGAATATGAGTATCTCATTTTCAAACCATGGGGCGAAAAAGTAAAAAGTTGTTTAACCTAATTACCCCTGCTACATATTGAAAGTAACTTAAGATTTGAAATTTGTCAACAAGCTGACGCTGCCAGAGACTAGACTACTTAGACTACTGGAATCTGGAGTCATTTTCGTCTGAGAAAAAGTCGGCAACAAAGTAGTTGAAAAGAAACTCTTTACATCGTTTCGCCTCACTTTAAAATTTACGCTATTAGGAGTTAACGAAACACTTTATTACTTTGAATCTCTTCAATTATTGAGAAACCCATTTACCCTTAGGAACATTAGTACTTTTGGACTATAAAACACATAAGGATCCAAGACATGTTCGAGGTTGTGACACAGGCCTTACGAGCACAAATGGAAACCGGTAAGACAACGACGGAAATAAATATGAGTCATAATAAAAAGAAGAAACGACGACCTTAAGTACACAAAAGGAAAACTCCAGATGGAAGGGGGACACGGCAGCCGCTTGCCTGTATTCTTGGAATGCTGCACTGACCGCGACTACTGGAAGTAGAAGATCGTATTACCATTGATGGTCTTGTGATCAAGACTTGGAAGAACTTGCCTTACACGGCCTTCCTTCGCGCTGGAAGGTTACGCCTCTGTACTAACATCTTTCTTCACGTACAGTACGTGGTGTCGTTTCAACCTTTCCACGAGTAACATGTCAAACTTAAAATATATTTAAAAAAAAATTAAAATTTCGTTTTGGCAAGGTTCCGATTGAGAACTGTAATCCATGCATATTTTCCATACAATTACATCCCAACCTGTTTAAAATTGCTTTAATGTTTGTAATTTATTATAAATCATAACATGGTTTATACGTAAAATCAAATCAAAATTTATTTCCACAAAATACTGAAAAACAGAAGTAAATATTTTATATTGAAAAAGAAAACAAATGTAGCATTTGGATATCTAATGGTAATAAAATATGCAATAATATTCAAGTAATGCAATTCAAAATAGTTAACATTAAATAATTTAACGCTAAATAATATTTAAAAGTCTTATATCACAAAGAAATCCATATATTGAAATAAAGAGAGAAATTAAAAGTTATGTACGTATACAAATATAGGGTATTTATGTACGTCGTGTGTTTTTTATGTATACAGGGTCATCCAAAAGTCAATGGGCACCACTGCCATTTTTGGACGGTTTGACCAGTTGATATAAAAATTGGATCTTTGTAGGTAGTGAGACCTACTTTTTGGCGTGGTGCGCCCCAACTCAACATTTTCAAACGGCAACCATAAGGGACTAAAAATTAAACATTTTGCGCAAGCCGAAAGTCCCCATCACAGTTTCAAGATGGCGGCCGCTGAGTGGCGAAAATGGGGTTTTCAGCTGTTACAAACGGATTTGCACGAAACTTTGGGTAATAAATGTGTACCTGATATCATTTTTACAAATTACCAAATACGTCATCAAACAAGGAATCGATGGGTTATCCTTCACACCCATTGAATTTGATTGAAAAGCGGTATCTGGAGGCTTTTCAGATGAGGAAGCACAAATTTTTACAACGATTTTCATGAATCATTGTACACGTGTACAATGTGGCGGAGTCAAAATGACAGTGAACATTTTTCTACAAGACCGTATTTACCCAGCTCGTTGATGTGAATTTCGACTTTTTTAATGTTCATGCTACTTCCAAATTATTTTAATTTTTTTTTTTTGAAATTTTTGTTTTTCCTTAAAATGTAAAAAACCCACTGCATTTATATAGTATCGCCACTTGTATTTTGATGACACTGACTGTTTATATTACGTGTTATTTCATAGACAAACGCATCATCTCAAATATACGAGATGACTGGTTGGATTATTGCTTAATATTCCATAAGGAGTTTGTATAATGTATACAATATCATCATTATTTATCACTGAAAATAAAGAGATCAAATAACCTTGACACGTTTCATCTTTTTTCATTTTGAAACTAGTTCGTGTCACAGCATTGCTTCACAACTGGCGGCTCTTTTAATAATGTTATTTCTAAGCTAATAGGTTTTTTTTTATTAAGACGTGAATATTGTATGAATACATAAATATTTCACTACGGTTAGCAGTAATTTTGTAATAACAGATTTGTCTGAAAAAGAACAAAAATAGTGATGATCCTAAAACGGAGCCTTGAGGGACACCATACCCAATCTTTCAGTGAAGAAGTTATTCTAGAGTAAGAACTATTGAAAATTTCAGATAGTTCCATACATAGAGTTTGTAAAATGTATACAATACAATCATTTATCACTAAAAAATAGAAGTCAATAATCTTGATAAGATTCATCTTCTTCTGAAACTAGTTGTTCGTGTCGTTTAAGAATAATGTTATTTCTAAGCTAATAGTTTTTTTTATTCAAACTAGGTAAAAATATTTCATTACAGTTAGCAGTAATTATATAATAATACATTTCTCTGAAATAGATCAAAAATAGTGATGGTCCTAAAACGGAGGGACACCATACTGGATATTTCAGTGAAGAAGTTATTTTAGAGTAAGAACCATTACAAATTACAGTTAGTTCCACAAACTGAAACCATGCCCATGCAGTATCCGTTTCCGGTATAGTTTTCAATTTATTTTAACTTCTATGAAGTCCTGAAGTTTATAAATAAATAGCTAAAAATGTCAAAAGTTGGTTCACAATTTTATTTTATTTTAAGACTAGAACAAATACAATGATTTCAAAAAATAACACCAGGAATATAAAATGTTTACCGAAACCCAAAATAATTAAAGCTAGAAACGAAAACTTGTCTCGTGTGTAAAGGAAGTTACCAAATTATGTTATTACACTATGAATGACACGAGTGCCAAACAGTGTTTATATTTGTAGACATATTATTTCAGGCCGATTCTCCGTCTAGAGGGGAAGTTAATTTGAATGGCTGTGGGACAAGTTAATTGGGTGTCCAGGCTGTATTTAGACGCGGAGGAGGAAGTCCCAGATTTGTTTTGTCTGGCGTGGCTCTGTAGGGTGCGGGGGTTCTATTGGTCCAGAACCGTTTTTGTGAACTCGAACAGTCACGGTCTGTTATTGAAACCGTCTCTAAATGAGACTTTCTGTTGATAGATCTGATCAGTAGCAGGCCGGTGTCACGGTACTTTTTGATCAGCCTACAAGTAATTGGTTATAAATATAACATTGATTAAATTTTAATTCGAATAATAAATAAAACCAGGAGAATCCCAAGCCTACCTCGTGAGCCAACCTTGTTTAAGCTGATAGCGTTCTTGAATACTTTTATATATTCAAAAATATTTGATTATTTACAGATTTTTAAACTCTGAAGGTCACATATTATGGCTCTCCAAAAATGTAGTTTTTTTATCGACAAGGAGAAATTTGTATTTGACAGTCCACGCAGGAAAGTTTTTGAATATTGAATTTTCTGCAAAATAATCGGTATATGAGGAATTTTTGGCACTCCTCGTCCTTTTTAAGGATACAATTCAAATGTAATTTTGTTCATTATTATTTATTATATCCTTCCTTTTTGAATATAGGCTAGGAGTCCATATTTTATTTTTGGAAGTCAAGATTGCATTCAGATACCAATAGTAGGCAATTCGTTCAGTTTGGTACACGAAGCGACTATACTAGGTAAAATATAAAAAGTTTATTTTTTCCAAAATGTTTTACTTTTGCATCATAAACAAACCTAAGGTTTATTTGCCACAATGAAACCAGAACGTTAGCATTAGGTGTCCGTTTTATGATCTGTTTTCCCTTGCTACTAATTTTTATAAACTATCTGAGGGCATTTATTCACACAAAAACAATGGCCCATTTTAGACTCCAAAAATAAGGCTGTGAGAATCATTGGAAATTTGAATTACAGAGAGTAGTGTAGGGAATCTTTTGAGGATTGCTGACTGTACCCTGTCTCTATATTTTGGAGGTGATCATGTACTGCAGATCAAGGTGTGCCTTGATTCGTGGCAGGAACGTTCATCAATATGAAACTAGAAGCAGGGACAACTTTCGAACTTATCAACGCAGACTGACATTAGCGCAACATCTACCGCAAGAAATTGGTGTCAGATTAATCAAAAGGCTCCCTGAAGAAAACAAAATTTCCAACAATCAAAATCAATTTAGAACTCGTCTCAAACTCCTTTTGGTGTCCAAGGCTTTCTACTCTGTTGATGAATTCATTGATAAGCCGCTGGGATATTTGGGAGTGCTGGATCTGAGGTCAATGCAATTGTGTCTTGAATGACTGCATGAATTGTGAGTATAAATTTGTGTGAATGTGTAGATGAAACTGTGTAAATTGACTAAAATTATTGACGATTGTGATACGATGTAAAAATTGTTAAACTAATTCAATAAAGAGATTATTATAGTTATTTCTAGAAAATAATGCGTATCCTCAGACGCTAGGTAATATAACCTTTAAAAGCATTTCAAAATAATCAGAGACCCGATTTATACAATGAATAGTTTGATAAACATTTTAAGACTCTGCCAGGAAACCAAATTAAATGGTGGCCCATTTTATTACCATCTTGAAAAAATTATAAATCATCATGCGAGCAAGAAATTAAACAATGTGCGTTGTAAGGTTCCTAGAATATATCAGAAGAGTATAACTATTGGTCTAAGCTATTATTTTATATATAAATATTTGATATCAATCGATAACTATTACAATCTAAGATTTACCTTTTATCAATTTGAAATACATCCGACTGTAGGGCTCTACCCCAGGGGCTTCCTAACTTACAATATCAATCATATGAGTATTTTTGTTTAGTTTAAAACAGCTGATTACTAAAAGTGTATTTCTCAATCCACTTATGATCAGCTGATTGGTTACAGTATTCACTGTAGTACGAGACATATCGTTGCAAACCTGGACGTTCGGCTTTTTTTACTAATAACGTAAAGAGATCTAAATCAGCAATTTTAATAGCAGTATTGTCGCAAGAAACTAATATAATTTACTCATGCGAAGATAAAACAGTATATAAAACCTCAGGATTAAGTGTAATAAACAACAGTTTATTTGCCACGACCCAGGTTTGCCAACCTAATATCGTCCGTTTGATCATTACAAATACCATGTAAACGATTTATTTTTTGCTTTAATATTTTAGTTATCATTTAATACTGAAGTAATAGGAACACTGAATAAGCTGTGGGTTTTAAACACACCAACTGTGGTTATTAGGTGCCTTTTTTGTGAATATCTTTTTAGTAAAGTTAACGAATCATTATTTAGACAATCTTTTGATTATGTTGGAACTCAATACATCAATCAATTACCTTTTGAAATAAAAGATAGAACTAACTTTAAGCTAAAAAGATTGGTATTTCATAGGAAAGTGTTTTAATAATTTAATTTTTAATAATATAATTGAATAGACCTACAGATTAAACACTTTTAGACAGGTAGTCTGATAGTTAATCTGTCAAAAGTAGAATGAGAAGATATTGTTTTATTTTTAAATTGTATGTGATAATAATATATCCACAAATAGAAAGTGAGATAAGGATTGAGATAAGGACTGGATACAATAACAATGTTATCATTATCTAATCGCACTGCCACAGCCTTACCTTTAAATACGTGGCAGTTTTAGTTCCGAATTGTTTTCAATTTGCTATTATGCAATTACATGTGGAATAAAATTATCATTATAAGTATATTTCATAGTGTTCTTTTTGTGTAAGACAATTCATACAAAATCATTCTGGTTCTAAATGGTAAAATTCCTAAAAGCAGATCCGCTGGAGAATTGTCAAGATACTTCAAACGTACACTAGTTTGGGGCCGAATTCCAGCAACTGCAGCTACTGGAACCACGCCTGGCTCGCCTCCAAACCTCACTGGAGGATCCAGAACCAGTACCAGAAGCCCTCAGAGGCAGACGCAATGACAAGCGGAAACGGATGACACGTTAACCACCCCTCCGACCAGAAATATTTTGATCGACGCGTCCCGGCGGCACACCACGGTCAATTAGAATTAATGGACAATGGCCACCGATGATTGATGGGATAACGGAATGTAGCGGAGGATAGACAGAACCATTAATTGAGCGGAGGACACGTAGGTATTAATTGCGGACTATTGGAACAGCTGATGGCAGATAACATTGCGGGCGCGGCGGGCAGGCGCCCGGGAAGCTGGAAGGTACCCAAGAAAAAAGAAAATGGCTAGAGAGTTGCCAATGTCAAGTTTTCCGAGTGTCACTACAACAAATGTCATTCACAGTTTTGGAAGACAGTGAGCAAATGCAGAAACAGAAGCAAACAGACGAAATGGGAAAACAATACGAACCAAAACAGACGTTTTAATGTAAACTAATGTTAGGACAGCGCGCATACAATCTGTACTTTTATAGAAGCCATCATCAACTCAAAGAGGATGCAAAGAAACAGGTTCCGCATGTTTTAAAACCCGTGGCTAACTTCCTATGTCTCCTATATTTATTACTCGAAAGTAGCGATGCGAGAATCAAATTAAATATTGAAAAGAATCGAATACGGTGCATTCAAAAGTACCCTTGTATTCGAATACAAGTGGTCAATTGCTTTATCTGCGTTGAGCATTTCTAGGAGACAAGTCTAGCTAGAATTGTCTTACTTCCTTCCCGTAATCCATTGTTTTTTTTTTTTTTTTTTTTTTTTTTTTTTTTTTTTTTTTTTTTTTTGGGGAATTGCCCTGCCACAAAGGTAGCAGAATCCTTTGCCTTTTTGTTCCTCCTACAAACGTGCCATACCCATGATAATTTATGGACTTCAGAAAATGTATTTGTTTACTCGCTACTTCAATCCCGTCTAAAGATTATTTTCTACTGCAGGTTTTGTCACCAATGATTGTAGAAATAGATAGAAGCAAAAAACGTCAATCATACACTGACGAATGAAGTGGGAATAATTGGTGAGTGAATGGATGTAGGTAAGTTTGTAAATTGTATGTTTGAATGGGATTTCTTGTGGTGTTTATGACAAACATTTTAGCAAGTAAAAAGTAAAAACCTGACTTTTACCCTGCGTTGTATAATGTTCCGGCAATAATCTGATATGATTTGATTTGAATTTAATTATTGACAATGAAGTGATTTATATTGATCATCGTGATGAAAAATCAGTCAAAATGTTTTCTGATTGGATAATACAACCTGTTTTAAATACCTTTCATTGTGAGTCGACTCTGTAACGTGATACATTATAAATGATAACTCTGACAAAACAAACTTATTGTTCAATGTGGACTGACTGGTCAACGACGGCCAGAGATGATACAATGATACAGAGATGATCACTGGCCAAAGATGATGATACAATCCTATAAGAGGTAAACTTGCCAATACAAGCGCCTCACGTACGATCTAGGCGCCATCTATATCTGTCTGTAGTGTTCGGAATACATGAGTGACTCTGACCGGAGCTTGGCTGACAGTGTGATTTACGGAGGTGTTCAACCATTCTGCCCTCCAGGCTCCCAGGCTCCTGCCACTGCTGAATGCTTCCAAGGTAGTCCTTGCAATCAGCTACACGACAGACCCCTCTCAATAAATTTTGATCCTTCAACCAGAAATTCACCAGATGCAATATTCAAGATTTCTTGATCCTCGAGTTGTAATAAACTAAAAGAAGAACTCCTTTCCTTAAATCTTGATCCTTCATCAAGCAAATTCATCAGTAGTGCGTTATTTACGATTCTTGATCCTAAAGTTGTAATTACGTACAAGAAGAACTTCTATCCTTAAATCTTGATCCTTCATCAAGCAAGTTCATCAGTAGTGCGTTATTTAAGATTTCTTAATCCTCCAGTTGTAATAAAATAAAAGAAGGACTCCTTCCCTTAAATATTGATTCTTAATCAAGCAATTCGCCAGTAGTAAAGCTTTCAAAATTTCTTGATCCTAGCGTTGATAAACTAAAAGCAGAACTCCTTTCATTAAATCTTGATCCTTCATGAAGCAAATTCACCATTAGTGCGGGATTTAAGATTTCCTCAATTAACCAGTTGTAATAAGCTACACGAGAAACTCTTAACATTAAATCTTGATTCTTCATCAAGCAAACTGACCACTGGTATCTTCTAAACATATGATGTAAAATATTATAATCGTAATTCAATATCTTTTACGTACAACGCTTTTGTGCTCAACCTTTTGAATTGCTACCAATTTAGATTTGTTGGTTGTTTTGTGGCTGACAGCAAAGTCGTGTAGGGATAATAAAGTCATGGAACAACTCCGCACTGAAAACTAAGCAGATGCTGAATCTTCACCGGCACTGATAAAATCAGCTGCGAGTGTTTGAATAACTTTATGTAGAGATGAAATCTTTTTCATCATTTTAATTCGTTTATACATCAAACTATACTACTACTATAACTATAAAACCGCTCTAAAGTCACTACAAACACGTTTATGAATAAAGAAATTATCTTGGCTAAGGATGGTGTTGAGTTGAAACGTGATATGGATGCGATTATTACATATAAAACCGCGTTCGTGCATGATGCACAGCGGGTTTAAGGATTATTGCAGACTGCATAGTAAACATCAATAACATGAGAACATCAATTGCAGGCTTTGAGATTACGTCCAAGATGAATGACCGAGTCGGTTGTGGTGCAATTCGCAGTCCCAGTACTGGTCTCAGAATCCAGATGAAACCCAAGTCAGCCAGCTGACATTTACAGATATCATCTTTAGGCAGGTCAGAAGAGAATATGATGCAGGCTCATATCAAGACGTCAGACTCTGGAGAGAGCGGCGGTACCTTGATGACTTGTCAATGAAATGTCTACATAGAATAATTTATATAATTTGTGGAAGACCTCTGGAGTAATTTGTGCAGAGGGGTTTTCAAGCAGATCAGCTAATGACCATAATATCTCATTTCTTCCTTCGGGATCAGTTAGCCAATCATGTGGTCTCCCAGTTGTGTGCCACAAAAGCGTTTCTACTGTAAAACACTTTTGTGACTAAATGACTTTTAAAGGAGCTTAAAACTCCTTCGTCGTTGAGCCACGTGTGATCGTTTCCAGCTTGAGGAGGAAAACGTTCATACACTACCGTTCTGTGGCTCCCAGACCGGAAGTCATACCTGCCTGCAATTTCATACAAGTGTAGGTCTCTAACTCTTATCCGATCGCGCTTTGTCTTAAGAAATACGAGTTTTTCCGAAATATAGAGGCAGAGAAGTGTCACCAGTTGAAGATTTCTGAATGATGGCTTGCAAGACTCTCTCCAGTGAAGTTTGGCAACTATTCTATTTGTTCTTTTTTTGTAGTTTTTCAATTCTGGAAAACTGTGTTATGCACATCCACCCCGCAAGATAACACCATAGGCGATATGTGGATAGATCATTCCGTAATATGCCGTTAACAGTATAGGAATTGGGCAATATTTGGAAAATTGTCTCAAAACAAAAATTCCTGATGCTAGTTTTAAACACACTTTGTCAACGTGACAACTCCACGTCAACCATATATTAATATTTATACTGAAGTATTGAATCGTGTTCACTTCTTAAATCTCCTTATTGACTACCATGACTGTTGGACTGATATCTAGAGATTCAATCAATTTAAGTAAATCTCCTAGCATCCAGTAATTGGTCTTTGAATATGGATTAAATTAAATTTATGAACAAACTAATAATTATTAACTTCTAAATTAAAATACAACTGATAAACATACAACCGAATCAATTCTCCAGAAATCCTCACATTGCAGATAAAATAATATAACGAAAGATGAAGTGACTTTAGAATGGTAGTGAGTCTCCTGCAGAGCGCAGGTAGGTAACGAGCTAACGAGCAACGACAGCCAACGATTAGCGACTGGACATTTGGTTCTCCACGATTAGAATTGCCATACGATGAAAAAGCACCAGGCACCACGGAAGAGGAAGTGACCACAAGAGGGCGGTGCGAGGTGGAATGCGAGTTGCGTGCAGAGCGCGGGTAAATAACGAGCTAACGAGCAACGATAGCCGACGATTAGCGGCTGGACATTTGGCTCTCCACGATTAGAATTGGTATGAGATGAAAAAAGCACCAGGCACCACGGAAAGAAAGTGACCACAAGAGGGCGGTGCGAGGTGGAATGCGAGTTGCATGCAGAGCGCGGTAAATAACGAGCTAACGAGCAACGATAGCCGACGATTAGCGGCTGGACATTTGGCTCTCCACGATTAGAATTGGTATGAGATGAAAAAGCACCAGGCACCACGGAAAGAAAGTGACCACAAGAGGGCGGTGCGAGGTGGAATGTGAGTTGCTTGCAGAGCGCGGGTAAATAACGAGCTAACGAGCAACGATAGCCGACGATTAGCGGCTGGACATTTGGCTCTCCACTCTCCACGATTAGAATTGCCATGAGATGAAAAAGCACAGGCATCACGGAAGAGGAAGTGACCACAAGAGGGCGGTGCGAGGTGGAATGTGAGTTGCGTGCAGAGCGCGGGTAAATAACGAGCTAACGAGCAACGATAGCCGACGATTAGCGGCTGGACATCTGGCTCTCTAACGATGAGAATGGCTCGGACAAATGGTGGCAGCAGTACGTGCCGCAGAAGAAATTGAACTGAGGTAGGTCTGCCGATACACATAAATAGCCAATCCTGATAGGAAGCCGCCTGCCAGTTATCTGTCCCACTTCGTAAATCGTTAAAACCCTTTTATTATCACGTTTTCGACTAATGTTTTGCCAGATCGTAATTTTGATAGAGAGCTCTGCCCTGATAGGGCTAACTTAATTGAGTTCATCGATACGATGTGGGGATTGCATGTTTGACACCACAACGTGATTTGTACGAAGCCAAATGTTTATCAAATCTCAGTACTAAACTGATCTTAATTAGATTAACGCTTTACTAATATACAGTTATATTGTTAGAGGCTGCGCTACAGTATGAGAAATGTTTGGTAAGCGTACAATACATTGTTTGGTATATGATTATTTGTGAATGTGTTTTGTTTTAATTATTCTACAGACATTGTAAATACATTGTAAATTCATGCGTCTAATTTGCAACAACAAGATGCGTTCATTAATGAATGCATATATTTATTAATGAACAGATAGTTTTTTACACTTCGTGATTAGTAGACTGAAGAAAATAAATCTGTAAATATTAGGTACTAAATGAAGGAACAGGTAAAGATTGTTGATTATTCCAAGAGCCAATTTAAGTTATAATGAGCAAATTGTAATAAGGGTAATAGAGATCGAATATAAGGATTCTCAATTTTATAATACTTACATGAAAATTACCAAAGGAATTAACATATTTTCTACCTATAACGAGGTTATTTGTCTTAATTAACAATTGGATTTACGATTTTTGGAATTCATAAATTTAATTTTTGTGGATCATAATTTTTTTTAACATGTCAATCTTTGAAGCTATAAAGTTATAGACACTGTAAAAAAACACATTTATATCTTCCTTTTTTTATATTTTGGCCTGGTTTTATTAGTAATTTCCAAAGTTTCAAATAGAAATGCCTACAATTCCTTGTATACTTATTGACTGTATATATTAAACCATCTTAAAAGACGCTATGCTAAAGAGCTATGATTTAGAATTTTAAATCATAATCCAACAAAAATCGATTACTCAATCTTAAAAGATGCGACCTGAAGATTCATTCTGTCCATGCAAATCTCTCCTCCCTACTCAAAATTAAATTTTGATCTGTATTAGAGTTACTTTTTATTATTAATACCGCTTTTACCAATAGATTATTAAATATTGTTAACAACGAAAACATACACTTAATACGTGGTACAAATTCATCATTCGTCATTCTTGTAACATTTTTAAAATGTAAGCATTTATTTGGTAAATGATACATTATTTTTAGGACACGTCTACCTACCTTTTTGGTTATTTATTACAGTTTATTCTTTCTTCGTCTCCATAGATATGTATATCAATTCACAATTAATTTGGTTTAATTTGAAGCAATTTAAAAAACCAAGAATATTACAATGGAAATATTGAGTCAAATATTGCAGACTAGGAGTTTAGAGCCAATTTCCATTGCACAACCAAACAATTTAGTTCTTTATCGATAAAGGAAGTTTTCCTGATAAAAAATATATTGTCAGCAAATCTATTTTGGATGGAGGTCGTAGGTAGTAACCGGTATGTTGAAAATATAAAACAATAGTTTGTCTTCTACGACTATATATATTCCTAGCTTGTCACCCTTAATACCGAAAGTTTGACACAAGACTAGTTATACTGCCAATGGCGCAGTGTAATGGGTACAACGTCAATCGCGAGATAACCAGGTCAAACAACGTCGAGCGTGGCTGCTGCTTGGATGGTTGACTGCTGAGCGATCGTGTCCTTGCAAGCAGCCCGCCTGCCCGGCCATTGGTGGTGGTTCGGAAGTCACCTTTAAGCCGTTGGTTCCCAGGTTAAGTGTTAGAGAGGGCTTCTTAGCCCTAGCTCCGCCTGGTAAAATAAGACATTACTTTACTTTATCACTGCCAATTATTTACGTGTCCAACAGCAGGTTTTAAATAAGTCAAGTGAGTAAAAGTATGGTTTGAGTACAAAATTATCGTTTCATATTACTAACCCTTTTGATGCCCTTCGATTCGACCTCCACCAAAACCATCGCGGCTGATGATCATTTACAGTCTTAGAGAAAATTCCTTAGTCAATGTCAAAAAATTCGGGTTGGGTATTTATAGGGTACATTGCAAATTTGTGCTCTGCTCCTTGGTCATTGCTGAAGGACATACAACTAACTTCAACTGGGAAATAATCTTACGATTACCCCATAACAAGAAATGTGAATGCTGCAACCATTTCCTTCCAGTTGCAAAGATTATTCTTATTTCAAAAGTACCGAGCCGTGAGAAAGATACTATGCGAGATCCCATCAGGTGAGACTTCTAACTATGAACGCCATCATTCTTGGCGCAGTCGCGTTTTAATCTCTCGCCCGGCATTCTATCCCGTTATTTATGTTTATTACCCCTTCAGTAAATCGTTGGTAAAAGTTGGTCTGCGAAATGTGGACGGGCGAGCGGGCAGAAGAATTACTTGGAAATTCAAACGCAATCAGAGAATAATCTAAAGAGTAAATACCGCATTTAACAAAACATGTGGCCCACCCATATTTTAAATTGTACAAGGTTTTGTGGTTATGTTTGATTGGAAGAGAATGGTATGTCAATGGCGACGCCTGAAACTTGGGGTTAAATCCATCATCTCCTACTTCTAAGGGTAAAAGGGATTGTTATTCACCATAAAGGCATTATATAATTACGTATATTACAGGAAATAACAATTAGTTATATGGTTAACTTGCACTTCAAGTAAGCGGTAATGTTTACTTTATTAAGTGGAGTGACCTGCATCTGCTACTATTTTTATACCTATCAACTATTAAGCTTCAAAGTAGAGGATAACCTTATTTGGAAAAAGCTAAAACAAAGTTTTCAGATCATTACTTTAATTTTGGCGATAAGTAGTTCGAAATCTATGTTACAAACAACCAGGAGGCACAAAGCACAGGAACAGATGTGCAAGCACATTAATTTTCTCCTCGAGGCATTTCGACATTAATTTTATGTTTTTCAAATACAGCCCAATATGTGTCTGAACTCCCCTCCAGTATGTACATGACAGTGAATAAAGGCCAATAACAAGACCAAAGAAGGAATGAAAAAATGGATGATTTAAACCAGGAGTTGACGAAGGTTTTAATTAGTCTTGGCTTTATTTAGAGCAGCTGGGACCTAATAGGGGACGGTCGGTTATAGAGTGTTTGTAGTGACTGATCAGGGCGTAGGGATAAACACCGGAGGGTAAACAATGTGCCTCCATTGCGCTGCACCCTTATAGGGTTTGGGAGCTGAAGAGTTCTGGGCCTGCCATTGCATAGGCAGCTGGGATGATGAAGAAACCAATCTTAACAGACCATCGATATTCTATGATCGAGTTATTTCAATCGGTCGATATAATTAGAACGTGGGCTAATAATTCGAGATCTCAAATAACCGATTCAATAGCATTATGGCTTTGTATTAAGTAAATACTATAAATCTGAGCGGCAGTACAACCCATCTTATTCCGGTTGTAGACTCGAGCGGCGGGCCAACTGACTGCTCAGATCACTATCTCAGATCACACCGGCAGATAAGCTTGGTTTAATCAACTGTTTGATGTATAAATTAAGGATGCCAATAACTCAGCCAATTTCTTCGGCGCGGCTTTTAACTTTAATTGCCGGCCTTCGTTGCTATTTGGACGATTGGATCGAAGTAATTGGATTCTTTACGGACTTTTTACACCTTCACCAAGAAGAGGAATTTCTTGGATACATCGATGATTCAGTACTATTGAACGTGGAAATTCAATTGTAATGGATAGAGAATAACAAGTTATAGTCACAAAAGACGGACACTTATGTAAGTCGGCTATTTTCTTATTAAACGACGAGGCGTACCCCAGGGATCACTTTTTTGCCCCTTTCTTTTTTCAGTAGGGTTCATGTTCTAATACATCTTCCCACTTATGACTACCATTTTATGAATTACTACCATTATGATGTATAAATTAAGGATGCCAATAACTCAGCCAATTTCTTCGGCTCGACTTTTAACTTTAATTGCCTGCCTTCGTTGCTATTTGGACGATTGGATCGAAGTAATTGGATTCTTTACGGACTTTTTACACCTTCACCAAGGAGAGGTGTTTCTTGTAGATATATATATATGTATTCACTATTATTGAACGTGGAAATTCAATGGCAAGGGTTGTGTGTTATATAGAATAACAAGATGTGATCACAAAAGATGGACAATTGTAAGTCAGCTCTTCTCTTATTGAACGACGAGGCGTGCCACAGGGATCACTCTTGCGCTCCTTTTCTTTTTCCAGTTGGGTTCAAGTTCTAATACCTTTTCCCACTTACGACTACTATTTTACTTGCAATTAATGATGTTATCCTCTCAATTAACTCAAGACTGGTCGAATAAAAATTCACCTAAACTCAATTCGTAGGTAAAAGTACTGGCCATGAATCACGCAAACTTGCAGTGGCAGATACATAGTAAGATAGAGGATTAGAAGATTTTTGAAGTACTGTTCAAGAAGGTTATCATGCCTGTACGTGAGAGGGTGAAGGCCCATTATATGGGAGGCTTTAATAAGCGGCATACACTCGTTACTCGGTTGTTTTATCGAACAATTCGATATAGTATCCAACTTCGATATGTAAAAATCGCACACGGTAAGAGTTACCGTAACAAGAAGAATCTTGTACGTTACGGTTAAACAAATTGACACTAACATTACAAAACAACAAAATCAACTATGACCTAGACTAAGATATTAAACTTTACCATATTTATAAATTGCCCAGGTTGACATCAATGAGTAACCCGCTATTGTGAAATAGGAAAGAGTTCTCCCCTTGGGTTACCAGGAGCCAAACCCACTTGTTGAAGCCACTTAAACAAATCTCGTCACTTGTGAGAAATATATTCATCGTCATTTTCAAAGATTAGATATTAGTTATTTCGTGCTGTTTATTGTTTAATTACAATTACAATAACTAATAAGTTGAAATCAAATGTTAAGTTGTATATAAATTGTAATATCAAATTATTCCTTCGGATAAAAACATCGACCTATTCGATAAAAACAACCGAATAACGAGTGTAGGTCGCTTATTAAAGTCTACCCCGATTATGCATTGTTGGATCACTTCGTATGTTGTCCTATGAGAAATAGAGAATATCGCCTCACAAATATTACCAACTACCTTTCCTCTCTCGATTTCCGATAGTTTAAGAAACATAGACTCAACTTCTCTTCCCCACTTTGTCTTGATGTAAAAATATGAACTTTCAATATTCAACTGAACACTGATGAAGCAAAATCCCGATGTACAGCAAAATCCTACTTGTTACTGACCTGTGCGGTCGAAGGGGATCTCCTGGCAGTGGTCATCGGTGTTGATGTCACATCTGAAGACCGCTCCGCCCCGCTTGACCCCGGGTTGAGTCGTCTGTGCCTCGGGGGCACCAATCAGCAACCTGCAACACCGGGTCAAAGGTTAGACAAACAACACTGGACACCAAATACAACAACAGCACACAAAATGATGTTAGGTTTATCATTTTAAAACAGCACAATAAGAGTGTATGTGAATTAGAATCCTAGAATGTCGCCAAGACTATAAAATGGAAAACCTTTACTACAGGCTAGAAAATAGATTGAATACCAATTCAATTTTAAAAGTCTTTGCAAAGATTTAATTTCAACGAGCTCTCGCGTTGTAGTACCCAACCTAGTTAGGTTTATAGTTACCCATGAGTTCATGGGTAACTATAAATTCTATTTTTCAATACACGTGGAGCCAATTTTTAATTTATTAATAGCATATTGATACTACATAAAACTAAAGTAGTAGTATACTGTCGAGGTTGTATGTAAAAAATTTGCTTCAATTGTTTTTAATGAAATTTATAAATATTCAACATTAATTGCCAATCATTATAAAAAGTATTTATATGTTAAAAGGGCTGAGGAAACTGAGTCTGAATCATAAACACGGTATTAGATCAATTAAATTAAACATGAACATGGCAACTAGGATAAATTATGCAAACAATTGTAACTCTACAGGCACCGTAAATAATGAAGAACTTCATGAATATATTTTGTCATCACACTGTACTTTCGAACACAGCTGACATTTGCGAAAGTCATCGTAGCTGTAACCTAACTTAAGGAAAATACTTAGCTAGTCAGCTGATTTTTCCTCTCCCAAATCTTGTTGTCTCTGTGTACAATTATTTCCTAGTAAACATCTCTTTCCCTGTATAAAAAATTGAAATTCCCAGTTTTACCAACAGAAGCACTAATGTTTTCAGTTGTAATATGAGGAAAACCCTTTTTAATGAGTAAAAACATCAATGTGATTCCGTTATTTGTTTTGACAGCCATGTTCAAACAGCTTATTTTGACACCAAAATTACATATAAAACAGTGATACGTATCCTTATTGAAAAATAATTACTAGACTATGAAATGCCAGATATTCCTTTAAAGACTTCGTGTGCTCATATTTTGATATTAATGGGTCAGTACCGTAATGCAGATATCAAAGACTAAGTTACTGTCTAAAATTCGCTATAAATAGATTACAATAGCCATAAATGTATACTTTTTTAAATATTTTCTTGATCGGAGAAACAAGGCAAAACGAACTATGGTACAAGAAATGCTTAGGCCGGAACTTTACAATGGACATAAATATATCTTCTTGAATGTGGCAAAAGGCTAACTCAAGTTTTCGTCGGAAATATAATTCACCCGAACCGGAAGTGCTCACAGACGTACGAAGGCTAAGAAATTCGGATAACTGTTAGTATTGATATAAAATGATAGTTTAAGATACGTTAAATCTTCGTATCTTAAATAATATTTTATACGGCGGTTAGATGTATATTAAATATATCTTAAATGGCGGTTATATAACTTGACGGAAGTACGGTATACGATTTAAATCGTAAAGCTCTTCGGATTACGGGATGGAAAAGTTTATATCGTAATGAAAATCAAGTAAAGTGGCATTGAATGTTTCTTTTCCGCCTGAGTGGGTAGTTATTCACCCACTGAGGGCTAGGGACTTGTGGACTATAAACGAGATAATAGAGGTGACCGAGTTTGGTCTCATTAAAATACATACCTCCTGCTCATCATGATTTGTTTAACTACGGCAGAAAATAGCCTCAGTCATCCCCACATGCGTGTATACGTTGGCACACTTCCACAATAAAACCCGTTCAAGTGTTAATGACGTCATTATAAATGAGGAAGTGACACTTGTTCCAATATGGTGTCAGTCGTACTCACATGCGCGCTGTTATGATACGGGAAGCTTAAGAAATATGGGGAAGTATTTTGTAATATGGCTCAATAGGTGGTAATGAACAAAAGTCCCTCTAAAAATATCGCCTGTTTCGCTTCGTTTGGGGTCTATTTTTGAGTTTTAATTTAAGGAATAAAACTCAGAAACTGTTTTCATAGCGTTTGCATAGTCTTAACAAAGCGTTGTTGCTTTCTGCTTTCTGCCCCGTTTCTAACACATACAGGGCGTTTCAGAGGAATCTGCCATACTGTACAAGATTATTCCTGTCATCAAAATAATGAAAAAAGTTCGTATAAACACGAGTCCGGAAATGCTTCCTAGGCGTGTTATACAGGGTCAAAGATTTCAGCTCCCTCATTCAAATCAACTCACAATGAGATTTTCAGGGTCTTTTAAGTCTGTTAATTAGATAGGTTTTATGTAAAATGGGCAGAAAAATCGTATAAAATCTGTCTCAGAACAACATCTTCAATAGGAGGAAATTGGGGTAAAGCAAAAAAGGTTAGAGTCCAAAACCATGCCTAAACAATATTAATCATCTGTTTTTTATTGGGACCTATTGTTGCTCATTATACTATCAAAAATGTATTCCCATTTCATAAGGAAACATAAAGGGTATTTCGTAAACGATACAACGATTTAATCTTTATTCACACACAAAAATTGACAGTGTAAGAAATAATCTCAAATTCTACGTAAAAAGATGCTGGTACCCACAGTCCAATGAATGCTTTGTAGAAGGTCTCTGCTGTTGACCTTTGGAGATTAAATCTTTAGTTGTGATCGCTTGATGAAAGTTCATCCGATAATTCCATTTTTAGAACACGGTATGTTTTCACATTTGCGTCATGCTCTTTAGAACAACATAATGAAATGCTTCAGATAGTTATAAAATAAAGTAAAAGTAAAGCAAAGATACATTTTTACCAGGCGAAGTTAGGGCTAAGAAGCCGTTTCTAACACAACCTGGGGACCAACGGCTTAAAGGTGACTTCCGAACCACCACCAATGGCCGGGCAGGCGGGCTGCTTGCAAGGGCAGGATCGCTCAGCGGTCCCCCATCCAAGCAGCAGCCACGCTCGACGTTGCTTGATCTGGTTATCTTGCGATAACCGCTGTACCCACTACACTGAGCTATTGGCAGCGGTAGGTGCCGCACGAAATAAAACCAACTACAATTACTAAAGGTTTAAGTTCAATCACTTTGCACAAATTCGTGCAACACCCACCTTTGTCAATTTCCACACGTTCTTTTCGTCCGTCGAGTTTTGAAAACTGTCGTTTTCAGATACTTTTGTGGATTGCTCCATTTTCGGTCCTGACTTTCGGTCAGCAAGCATGAAGACTCCTCTCATCGTCACCATTTTAATTATCACTCGGCGAGCTGAGCGGCGTCGTGATCACGTGACCACCTCTGCGAGGTCAGCCGTAATTGAATATCAACCAGCTGTTCGATTAATTAATGAGCGCGGTCGGAGCCATGATGGATGGCCGTTCCCTGTCCATTCCTAGAGCTCGCGGAACTGCGGAACTGGTCCACTCCGGCGTGTCATCTGCTAGTTGTCCGGCCTGGCCCATCTGTCCGCCTGCCCGCTGACGGAGATGGAGATGTCGTGTCCAGACGCGCGGTGAAGATGGAGAGTCCGAGCTAACGATCTCCCGGCCCGAGGCTGTTTGCTCGCCAAAAGTTAATCGCGAGCATAACGGACTCGTTTCATCTCCATTAGACCGACCTCTTGCGCGAGTACTCCATTAGTATGATCCGGTATACTTACCGAGGTTTCGTGGAAATAAAGGACTAACTTGCAGCCTTATAAGTATACAAAGTAATTCTGTATGTTTCTGTATCAATGTTAGCCACCACTACGCGTTTTTTAATCCGTTTCTTGAGGCTAGTTGAAAAGGCGAGATGGAATCCTAAAATGTTTTCACAATCTTGACAATTCTACACAAGAGTGATAAAGTATTATATGACTGTACTCAGTTTGTTTGCAAATTTATTAAAACGCAACTTTTTCGTTGCTACCATTTTCTATACAAAAATGCTCGCTAACGCTCAGCAAAATCGCATCGAATGATGTGCACCATCATGTTGCATCGACCTCGACGTCACTTATATAGAATGAAGCTTCATACACAATTTCAAGATTATAGTTCAGTTCGTTCACGAATGTTTCTAGGCTCTAGAGTGATAGGCTTCGCTAACGCTCAGTCAATTAAAATTAGGAAATCACTGGATTCCTTTATCGGCATTGAATTTTCCTGCGATAAATACTTACAAGCATTGTCTTCTTTAGTAGGCTACATGACTTTTGATATACCCCACGGGAACAATCAATAAAGCCTGATCAATATTAGATCAAACCCTTTCAAGATCAATTTCCATCGCCCCCGCTCAATCTTGACCAGGTTTGTTCAAAGTGTGATGGAACCTATCAAATTTGATCAAACCTGATTAAGGTTGATCAAGTCTGATAAACTGATTAGATAAGCGATTATCTCTGATCTATTGATGTTTTATAATGATCAAATATTGACCAGACGTGTTTTTTTTTTTTTAATTGAAGCACACTGTTTGAATCCATAGTAACCAAAAAACAAGAATATTGTTGGTAGCCAAGTAGTGAACAAATAAAAACAGAGTGCGGCGCCAAATGGAATCTGGAATTCCAACCAAAGACCAAAGCGTATGCAAATGTACACAGTGTTTAATTGTAGGTAAATGGATATCGGACATAAAAAAGGAACGCGCGAACGTTCAGCGCTAATTGCTACCTGTGCCACACTCGTAGAGAGGCTGCCAGACGCAGTTTGTAGAAATCCGAGTTATATTCGACCACCACCGAGGTGAGAGCCTGCCTGCCAAGTTTGCAGCAATGCACCTCAGTCTTTGGATGCCGCGGTAAAAATCCGCACTAAAATTGCACACAAATCCTTTAGCGGTGGACTTTTCTCTTGACGCACTGCCAACACCATTCACTCTTAAGTTTAACATTGTTTAAAATAGTTTTAAGTTTAAAATAATTAAATTTACCCTGAAAACAATTTGTTTATTTCCATTCTTCACTATTGTTATGTACAATATACAAGGAATAGTGCTATATAAAAAAATATTATTACCTAATTTTTTACATGACATTCAATAATATTGACATACAGTTGAAGACAACAAAGACTTCAAAAACAAATAGACTTGTGAAAATAAATACATGATGTAGGTTTGCAATCAAATTTGAAAGACCTCTTCTGTTTAATAGGGAGAAATATTAATAAGGTATTTTCAGCTATAGTTTAAATTTTTCATTTGATTCTACCACTTGGTAAAGTTCTAAAAAATTTAAGTCATGTTTGTATTATCTTCTTCTCGCCAAGTCTAAATTGTGGTGATTGCTTTCTACTACAGGCCTTCATCTTTGCTTTTGTTTGCTTGCTTGTATTAGCTCCGGCATACGCTCTTTCTCAAACCTTCTCGATTTTACTTAAGGTTACACAGATTTTTACATGCCTGAAACACTGATTGAAGCTAAACTTGATAAAATTTTGGCAATAAAATAACAAGCCATCCTTACATGATTTAATACTAAATCTTTGAAAAATACTACTTTGATCTACAGAGAATTTTCAGTTATCCGTGTAAATAATACTACTAAAATTTGGGTTACAGCCCTCCCATTCAAAACGGCCTGTTCTTAAAGACACGAAAAATGCAAAAAATCATTTTTATTACTCTACGAGTTTGAAGATAAGGACATGAACTTGTTGCAGTATGTACATGAAAGATAATTGGAGAAAGCGACATTTTTTATTTATTAAACATTTAATTTCCACAAGAAAACTTTCCTTATATATTATGTCTGGTAAGTCACAAAGAAATGAACATGTCACTTTCTGGTGGTACAACTCTGTACACACTGTAAAGAATTAAATTTAGGCCTGATTATAGAATTGACAAAATTGCCTGCTTTAAATGGCTGTAATTCTCTATGGAAGGATAAGATAAACGTCCTACATTTAAGAACTTCAATTTTTTTTTAAATCCGACCTAAAATAGAATGTACCATCGTAAAAGAGATCCAATTTAGTTCAGTGACACGGCAAAAGAATTCTGATAAAACACAATTTTCCCATTTTACAGGACATACCTTACCACTTCTATTATGACAGAAGCTCTAATAGCACAACTAGAAATCAATGGCCGACTATCAGAGTATATGGATTGCACTGGTGAGAGGAGAAATCACCGAGTGAATGGGTATGTAGGGTTTATCACACCTTATCGAGGTATAACAGATCGTCGAGGTGCGCAGCGGCGATAGGTGTGGAAGAACACGCGATGTCACCCCACCTACCCTCTGCACGTTGGGTATGTAGGGTTTATCACACCTTATCGAGGTATAACAGATCGTCGAGGTGCTCATCGGCGATAGGTGTGGAAGAACACGCGATGTCACCACACCAAACCCCTGCACGTTGGGTATGTGGGGTTTATCACACCTTATCGAGGTATAACAGATCGTCGAGGTGCGCAGCGGCGATAGGTGTGGAAGAGCACGCGATGTCACCACACCAAACCTCTGCACGTTGGGTATGTAGGGTTTATCACACCTTATCGAGGTATAACAGATCGTCGAGGTGCTCATCGGCGATAGGTGTGGAAGAACACGCGATGTCACCACACCAAACCTCTGCATGTTGGGTATGTGGGGTTTATCACACCTTATCGAGGTATAACAGATCGTCGAGGTGCTTATCGGCGATAGGTGTGGAAGAACACGCGATGTCACCACACCAAACCCCTGCACGTTGGGTATGTGGGGTTTATCACACCTTATCGAGGTATAACAGATCGTCGAGGTGCGCAGCGGCGATAGGTGTGGAAGAGCACGCGATGTCACCACACCAAACCCCTGCACGTTGGGTATGTGGGGTTTATCACACCTTATCGAGGTATAACAGATCGTCGAGGTGCTCATCGGCGATAGGTGTGGAAGAACACGCGATGTCACCACACCAAACCCCTGCACGTTGGGTATGTGGGGTTTATCACACCTTATCGAGGTATAACAGATCGTCGAGGTGCGCAGCGGCGATAGGTGTGGAAGAGCACGCGATGTCACCACACCAAACCTCTGCACGTTGGGTATGTGGGGTTTTATCACACCTTATCGAGGTATAACAGATCGTCGAGGTGCGCAGCGGCGATAGGTGTGGAAGAGCACGCGATGTCACCCACACCAAACCCCTGCACGTTGGGTATGTGGGGTTTATCACACACTTATCGAGGTATAACAGATCGTCGAGGTGCTCATTGGCGATAGGTGTGGAAGAACACGCGATGTCACCACACCAAACCTCTGCACGTTGGGTATGTAGGGTTTTATCACACGTTATCGAGGTATAACAGATCGCCGAGGTGCGCATCGGCGATAGGTGTGGAAGAAGCACGCGATGTCACCACACCAAACCCCTGCACGTTGGGTATGTGGGGTTTATCACACGTTATCGAGGTATAACAGATCGTCGAGGTGCGCAGCGGCGATAGGTGTGGAAGAGCACGCGATGTCACCACACCAAACCTCTGCACGTTGGGTATGTAGGGTTTATCACACCTTATCGAGGTATAACAGATCGTCGAGGTGCGCATCGGCGATAGGTGTGGAAGAGAACACGCGATGTGAAACCTCTGCACGTTGGGTATGTGGGGTTTATCACACGTTATCGAGGTATAACAGATCGCCGAGGTGCGCAGCGGCGATAGGTGTGGAAGAACACGCGATGTCACCACACCAAACCCCTGCACGTTGGGTATGTGGGGTTTATCACACCTTATCGAGGTATAACAGATCGTCGAGGTGCGCAGCGGCGATAGGTGTGGAAGAGCACGCGATGTGAAACCTCTGCACGTTGGGTATGTGGGGTTTATCACACGTTATCGAGGTATAACAGATCGTCGAGGTGCGCACCTTAGGTAGACACGCGATATAAACCTCATTGGGTATGTGGGTACACGTTATCGAGGTATAACAGATCGTCGAGGTGCGCAGCGGCGATAGGTGTGGAAGAACACGCGATGTGAAACCTCTGCACGTTGGGTATGTGGGGTTTATCACACGTTATCGAGGTATAACAGATCGCCGAGGTGCGCAGCGGCGATAGGTGTGGAAGAACACGCGATGTGAAACCCCTGTACGTTGGGTATGTGGGGTTTATCACACGTTATCGAGGTATAAGAGATCGTCGAGGTGCGCAGCGGCGATAGGTGTGGAAGAACACGCGATGTGAAACCCCTGTACGTTGGGTATGTGGGGTTTATCACACGTTATCGAGGTATAACTGATCGTCGAGGTGCGCAGTGGCGATAGGTGTGGAAGAACACGCGATGTGAAACCCCTGCACGTTGGGTATGTGGGGTTTATCACACGTTATCGAGGTATAACAGATCGCCGAGATGCGCAGCGGCGATAGGTGTGGAAGAACACGCGATGTAAAACCCCTGCACGTTGGGTATGTGGGGTTTATCACACGTTATCGAGGTATAACAGATCGTCGAGGTGCGCAGCGGCGATAGGTGTGGAAGAACACGCGATGTGAAACCTCTGCACATTGCGTGACTGCAAGCTCTGGACTAAAAGCGGTCTGAGGAAGTTCCGGTTCCGGAGACAATCCGTAATCCTAAGTAACACACTTCCGTTCCGTACACCGTCTTAGGCTTCGCAGCTGGGCGCGAATCGTATCCACAAGTTCTGGAAGAAATAGGAACATCTGCTTCATGGACATGGAACACCACGAAATTGTCTTGAGAGCCGACCATCTTTTTTGTAGTACCATAAGAACAACGTTAAACCTCTTGTACTTGTACGAATTTATTTTTAATTGAAGAATTATGGGACATTTCTTTTATTAAGGATATGCATCCATACCTTTTTTAGCTCTTTTTATATTTTATACGTTATTCAGAAAAGACTCTTTAACTTTTTTGTACTTATTCGTTCAAATATTCATAAATTAGTCAAATTACAAAAAACTGCGTTTGGATACGTATTGATTATATCTTTAAAATGAAACGTCTTTTTCAACCCGAGGATGAAAATAAGGGCATAAACGTACAGTAAGATAAAATTAAATAAAAAGAAAATTAATTTAATTGCTCTATAAAAGAAGATGCTGATCCTCCTTTTAGCCTTTTTACCCGTTCTCATGGGCTACTGACGTGTGCTAAACAGAATAAGGAGGAGAAAAGGTAGAGTAGAAGGTCAGCAGAATTGATAAAAAGTGTATGCAAAGCACACGGAAAAGATTTGAACCTGCGCTACTATCTAACCCAGACCTAAGTCCTACGCCTTAGATCGCTGAGCCACCTTAATTAATGAGTTAATGAGTCAATGATGTAACTCATACTAACCACTTCCTCAAGATGAATCTGTGACCAACACGTCCAAAGTTCATTGAATTGGAAGAATATTTCATCGTGTTTTGGATTTGAAGGAAGTAAGAGAGGCCACTAAATCTAAATAAGCCCACCCATGTCTTTGACCACAACTAATGTCCATCAAAGGGACTATTCCTTCTATGTCTTCGCAATATTTAGGATGACGAGAAGACTTACCGGTGAACAATTCACAGGTTTTACTGCAGCACTGACCCTACTACATCCGCAGCAGAAGATGCAAGCCAAGGATGTTGTCTAATGAGCTAAGCGCATTCCAGCTGTAGGGTACTACTAACTAATGTCCTCTAAATTATACCTTGTCCTCTCCTCCCCTCGTTGCAGCGTACTGGGATAGCGGGGTCGACGTCTTTATGGAGGCCTAATGTAGGATGACCCCGCTTCTACCCAAGAACACTGAAGAAATTGGATGACGGTTTCTAAGTACTAGTTTGGAAGATATTGATTTAAGTGGAATCTTAGTGAATTTACATTACGAGAATATAATTTTATGCGTTGGTTGTTAAGTAGGGCTTCAAATTACCAACTTTAAATATTGACCTGATTAAATCTTCCTTTAAGCGAAGGAATGAAGGTTGATTTTGTTAGATCCTTGAAATAAAAAATTACTCAGCAATTGTCAACAATGGATGAACTCTTAGAGAGTTTTTACATAGTGTTCGAACCACTCAATTACAATGTTGTCTATAAAAAATCCATCCATCAACAACCCATATGGTTTATGCCTGTATCATTTGGCTTCTCAAGTGTGATTTCCCACGCAAAACTCCATCCTTCACAACCATCCCTATGGTTTATGCCCATATCATTTGGCTTCTCAAACATATTTTTCCCACGCAAAACACCAAACTTTCACATCCTCATGATTGATGCCTATGTCAATTAGCTTCTCAAATGTAATTTCCCGCGCAAAAGTCTATCCTTCACAACCAATCCCTATGGTTTATGCCCATATCATTTGGTTTCTAAAACATATTTTTTCCCACGCAAAACACCAACCTTTCACATCCTCATGATTGATGCCTATGTCAGTTAGCTTCTCAAATGTAATTTCCCACGCAAAAGTCCATCCTTCACAACCATCCCTAGGTTTATACCTATATCAGTTGGCTTCTCAAATGTAATTTCCCATGCAAAATCCCCATCCTTCATAACCAACCTAGGTTTACGCCTATATCAGTTGGCTTCTCAAATGTAATTTCCTACGGAAAACACCAATCTTTCACCATCCCAATAATTTAATATAAATATATCGGTTTGTTTCTAAAATCTAGTTTTCCATGCCAAGTCCCATACTTTCTTTACTGTACTTATCTATGGTTTATGCCTTTATAGGTTAGTTTGTGAAATCTAGTTTTTCACTCCAAACTAGGTACATTCGCCATTGCTATCGCTGAGATACAAAACTCAATGTAATACCAGAGTACATAAAAAGCGAAAGCCAGTGGACACTAGAAGAGTGGTCCAACTGGACTTGGGTCCACACCACCAGTCCTAATTGTTTATATGATGCAACACATTTCCACATTTTGTATTGAATTTAGCAAAGATTTAGGTGTGTAATTAATGTTATGAACAACGTCATACGCAATGACTTTACATGCAAAAATAAGGAAGGAGGAGGTAAACCAGCGAGTTCGCTCCTTAAGAAACTATTTGTCACGTCCAGTTGCATTAATTTCCATTACTATGAATACTTACTGGCTGGAAAGACGGGTTACTTCCAAGGACAGGTTCGCTCAGCGGTCACCCATCCGAAGAAGAGCCACTCTCGTCATCGCTATCGTATTATAGGTGAGGAAATAATTCAGGGTTTCACCAAGGTACTTGATTAGATCTGAGGATTTCTGCGTGTGGTCTGAGACATCGCGTGCAACCACATCGCCGGCTCGAGCAAAGGCACTTCCACTCACTGCGTGACCGTGCAGGACCCGTGCAGCACGCGTGTCGGCGGCTGGGCGCGTGGCCCAGTCTGTCACCTCGTAAATACCGCAGCGTATCCCGCGTAACTCTGCACATACGCGACCGCGTCCTCCCTCAGACCACGTAGAGCACAAATCCCAGGTGGTAAATACGGAAAATCTGTGCTGGAACGTGGTTGGAGTGCGAGGAGTAACCACACCTCTACCTAACGGAATATTAGGAGATCAAAGTTTGAACAGTCCTTTCATAATCACTAAATTAAGGAAGGCCACATGCTACGTAACAGCCTTCGATGGTATTGCATGCAAGCCTATAATATGACTTGCAGACGTACCAACTCTTCGAGACCGAACAGAATTCTTTACATCTTCAGGCATTCCAAAGGGAAATTTGGAAAGTACTAAGCCGAGGCCTGTTGAGGCTTTAATGATGCTAAGCCAAATTCTACGGTTGGGCATGCTCAATCATCAAACTTATTCTTGATCCATAGCTCAATTTGTTCTTGAACGTAAAATACACACTTTCAGATAGACGAACAGAAGAAGAGTTTGTTCAGACGGCTCAGTGACAGCAAAGCAAAATTACGAAATCAAAGTTTTACAGGTCTAATCATACTCTAGAATTTAGGCTACCTTCGATTGTAGGCTTAGGAAACGCTCAGCCAAATTTCATGGTAGGACATGCACAGTCATCGAAATCGGTCCGAAAGTACGTAACAAATATTAACAACCAATCCAAAAAATAAAAAGTTAAATGTATAACATGTGGCCTAAACGTATCAAATGAATGTACTCAGTTTACAAATGTTATTGCCGTACGATTTTCCCGCTGCGATCTCGGTTCCCCGCAAAACCAATGGAAGAATTTTTGTTCACACGTCAACTGCTGTAGATACCTTAAGTGGCACCATTGAACTTTATGTTGCACGTATAGAATTCGTTCTCAAGATTTAACGCAGATAGTAATGCATTTTTACAATCCCATAAGCAATAAGCTTCGCTAAGGCTCAGCAAACGAGGTGGAGAAATATGTAGAAGGAAAATTAGAAAAGACAAACTGAAGCAGGAATGACAGAAGGCATCCATGAAACCAAATTTTTGGAGGCCATTTCCAATGCAAGATCATGAGCCTTGATGATCATCTTTCTTTTTGGAGAAGGCTGAATTTACATATCATTGGGTTGCACCAAATTCCCTTGGAGGAAATCCAGCACTGTACCTCCGGAGTGGCGACCACACAAGTGCGAAGCTAGCTTTCTCGATTTTCCCCGCTGACATTTCGAATTCCGCGTCGTGTTTTATATTCACAGTGACAATGGTCTCGGGTGTATCCTTGTCCAGCGTCAGCGTCACCATGGCACTGGCACAATACTGCCATACAAGGCGCCGCCCGGCCCGCCTCGCAGACTATTAATTATACATACAAATTGTATATACCGACCGCGCCTGATACCATCTACAATACTACAGGCAGCCTACCGCTTCATTGTCCACATCGAGTTGTCCCGCTGTGGGTTGTCAGAGCCGGATTACAACAGCCTGTGAGATCTGATCTAGCGAGGTTCAAGCGATGGATCTTGCACAAGTGGTCTGTTGCTGGAACTGTCCCCACCACTGTTGCTGGTCCTGCTGAAAGGTCTCAAAGGAAAGGACTCTTTTATCCGCCAGATAGCAGTATGACTCTTCAAACACTTCTTTTGAGGCGCAATAGCTTCAGAACTTCCAGAAACCTCTGGGCTTGTAGGATTTCATCTTTGTTCAGGAATGGGGTAGAATTTCTGCAGACTAGCCTTTGAAGGTGGTTCCAAAAATTGTGATTAGAATTGTTCTTAATGGTTCATCTTAGGCACGCCCCATAAATTTCCAATGGTATGGATGGACGGCTGAAATTTGTCTTTGGAAAAGTGCCACGAAGAATGTCAAAAACCCCATATTAAACATTACGAAATCATCTTTTGAACGCAAAATGTAAATTATTAAGCCGCGGTACCCCATGGGATGTCTCAAGCAAGATGGAAATAGTTTGTACTTCTTTATTCACCACTAAAGGTATGGCCACTTCTTTATTCAAGAAGGCCAAAATAATTTTTGGAACATTATTCCAGTCACGATTACTGAAGTTTTCAAGTCGGAACATTAAATTACGTAATACCAGTAATGTTTAAAACCAGTAACATATTTAAATCTTCTCAAATAAGCTATTAATTAAACCTTAAGTTAAGTTTCTCTCTGAGGACTAGCTGCTACCAAAAAATAACAAGCGGAATCACTTTCGAAAACTGTCATCTGCTCTCGTAATCAGGTGTGAAATATCACTGGTCATCCCGGAACCTTTCTAGATATATAAGATGACTTTCACGGAACTTCAGTATATGACAATCTACTAGTAGGACGGGGGTGTTGTCAGGTTGCATTATCAATCAGATCACTCATAGCGGTACGTTCGTGGTTCGAATTCCAGCTAAGATGCAGGTCATTTGACGCTAATTGGCTAATGCATACTTCCCCTATTAAAACAACACTCAGGCTGCCAGTTTTTTGTTAATTACATACTACCTTCTTTGTTGGAGTTATTTTATTTCTTCGTTATCACTAATTATCCTTGAATAATGGTATGGAATTCTGCAATTACATAGTTTGTATTGTCAATTTATTGTATTTACAACTAATTTTAATTAGTAAAAATTTAATTTAATTGTTTAGATTAATTTGGCTTACATTCGTATTCCCTACCTAATAATAATCAATGAGCAGGCTGCACTGCACTATAGACGATGGTGTAGAATCAGGTGGTTGCTCCCCATTGGCCCGAACAATTCGATCACGTGACATGGCCCTATAGGTCGACTCAGCGTTCCTTGGGAGTTGCCCGGAAGTCATACAAAACGTAACTCCGTGTGTGGTAAGTCTCTTACTCGAGGCGGTCTGTTCCTTTTTAATCTATCCTGTTTCTTCTTCTGGCGATTGTCTCGTAAATTTCTTTTCTTAATTTCATAGTGTAAAACACAAGGTGTGGGTATCATTTTTGAAAATCCTCTTTCCCCAATTTGGATTCAGTGGAGTTCGTCTATCCTCCCCCCCCCATTGACAGTGACTATTGTTGTGAACTGCTTCTATACTCTGTATGACTTCCACCTGTCGTCTACCTATGTACCGACTTTGCCGATCCTGTGGAAGGCTCTCATGAGGCATGTCTGTGAATATGACTTCGGTGAGTGGCACCATCCTCTATTTAACCCCTTCTTCACTCTCTCTAACTTTTACCTTCCCAAGCACGTCTATGTTATCCTATTCTTAGTTTTTCTTTAAAGTGAAAATGATAAAATGAATATCGTACTAATCAACAGTCCTTTCTAACCTACCACTCTTTAATTTAGTCTCCCTCGTACCAAATGATTCATTGTCTTTAATTTATTGAATTACATTAAATTTTTTGTTTCCCACTGTGGACCCTGGCAGTCTGTGGCAAAGAAGCTGCTTTGATGTCTGGCCATGTCTTGCAGAACCGCAGAAGAGAAAGTCGTGTAGGCGTTCAAAAATTTGAAATTAATGCCAATGGTATTAAAAAAATCGCCTGCAAATTACGTCACTACGAAAACACTTTACAGTACAGACGATTTCAGGACAAATCATTGGAAAACCGCAGAATTGGATGATTGAACGAATGCTAGAGTTGAACAATTCGAATGATTGAAATGAATGAATAAATAAATTGATGTTTGAAAGGGGTTTATATAGAAGGATATACGGACAACTGTATAGTTATAGATATATAAAGATTGTCAAACGATCCAAATGAAAGTGCAATAAAACATTTATAATTAATTTATTAAACATCAGGACCAATTCCGGTCCAGCTCTAATAGCGCTTTAAGGTTGGAAAGGGAAAAAAGGAAAACGTACGTTATATTTGGTTGGATTAGGTTGGGTTAGGTTACTTTAATTTCAAAAACGTAGTTTAAGGTTAGGTTCGGTTGGGGAGGGGTGGTTGTCCGGTAATTTTTCTCTTCCTTAAAGGCCACGTCCGTAGAACAGAATATAGTATGTAATTACTTATTGTCAAAAGACAGATTAATGTTAATAGCGCTTCAAGACTGGAATGAAAAAGAAAACCGGAAAACGTAGGTTGTATTAGGTTTAGTTGAACCTAAGTGGGTCTGGAAATCGTTCTCTTCGGTAAGGACCACATCTGTCCGAACAGACTATAGTCAGTTAATTCTTTCTTGTCAACGACGGATTAATTTTAATAGGTCAGTTTAGGCTCAGTTACGGTAATAGTGGAACTAGAAAAACATTGTCTATACTCCATTCATCGAGAGTTGAGAGTGAGGCGCCGCCCACCACTGCCGTGACGTAGCGAGAGGCCGGTTCACATGCGGTCTGCAGTAGTGCCAACTACTAGATTTCTAAAGCATAAATGGCGCGCTAATATTCTAGGAAATCACACGAATTCGCGTGCTTTCTTGGGTTTCCCTCCCCGAGTTCCCACAATTTTAGATGTTCGCCGAGCTGTGGGCGTGGCTTAACTCTCAACATTGATGACGGAACTAAGGAACTTTTTCATGTTTTAAGGGGAACGGGACAGGTTGTTAAGTGAAATATTTCTAGCCAATAGCATTCAAAATGTATTACAAGGGGAAAGCAATCGCAAATTTTCATCTACTTTCTCCGGACTCGATCCAGTAATCTCTCCGATAGAGATCTTGCCTCTACTCTACGGAGGCGGTTTTATAGTGACTGTTTGGTATTAATTTTATTACTCCATGAAGTACAAAACGATTGTCCTTTTAAGTCCTGTTTGAGTCCGACAAGCAAACACCATTACCGCTAACTGCCAATACCGGTTCATGCTGAAGGTAATTAGGTGTATTATTACCATACTTAACGAGTATTTACCATACTTCTAATGCATTTTAATAGCTACAATAGAGGAGGATTTTAACGATCCTAGGTCGACCACGGCAAGCGCCAACACTAGAAGGTGAGCAGTACCGATCTCTGAGTGGTTCGGATCCATATTACAACTATATGCCCAGTATGTTCACTGGTCACAAGGTTATTAATCAATTAATCTCTCCAAAAATCTATTGCCTTATCAGGCATTACTGTTACGTGTAATTTATCTCTTTAAAATGACTTTTTCCTGCAGAAAATCGAGTAAATAATTGAAATTTTCTTGTTGCCATCGTGGATACCCAAAGGACCATTGTTCGCTATAGCTCACCTAAATCCAATGGAATGATATGCACCATCACCGAACCCGATGTTGCTTATATAGAAATGAAGTTTCGTGCAAAATTTCAAGTCTATAAGTTAGTTAATTCTCCACAGACAGTCTGATAGACATTCAGACAGGGACGAAATATTTCCACCCCCTTGAGTAATAGGCTTCGCTAACGCTCAGCCAATAACAATATAAGGCTGGTAGGAAACAGAAAACTACGTTCACATGATACTAGTGGATGTTAGTACTCATCAACAGAATTCTCTACTGTTGGGCTAGTTTCCATGAATTTCAATACTAGGCCTGGCCGTCAGATCGCGCTGTGAACAGTCGATTCAGTAAAAATTAACTCTTCAAACCAAGATATCTTACTAAGACCAGCTATAGCAATTCGCTGTTGCTGTGAGTTGGTGGAAGTACTAGGCCAGGCCGTCAGATCGCGCAGTGAACAGTCGCGTCAGTAAAAATTAACTCTCCAAACCATGACACCTAATTTGGTCTTAATTAATGAAATTCGCCAATGTCACGGAATGGTAGTAATAGGCCTAGCCATCGGATCGTGCTGTAAACCATTACTTCAGTAGAAATTAATCCTCCTCACCAAGAGTTATAAAAAAACTAGACCAGTTGACGTTGTGCTAAATCCTGCCAATGTTAATGATAGGTCTGGTCGTAGGATTGTGCTATAAACTTTTATTCCATCAAGGCTTCTGTGCTTTCTAGTTTCGGTGAACAAAAAATCTGCACAATAACGGAAATAACATAAAAAACGCCCCTGAAATGTATTACACATTTATTAATTCTAGAGCACGTACTAGAATTTTAAATGTGCTTTTCCCCCCTTTCCAGGTAATGGAATATTCAAAATGCTTTACAATTTTCAAAAGATAGTACAACTAATCAGAACAATAAAAGTACACAAATTAAATACAAAAACTTTGTCAAACTACAATCAAGTCTTTGAGAGGCTTTGCCATCATGATTTTCCCAATCAGTTTTGTGAAAGCCACGTGAATCCGTAGGATAACATAGACACTTGTCTTAATCGTCGACTAATCTTTTAGGATCACCAAAATCACTTCTTCACACTTCAGTTAAATTGAAGAGACGCAGAACATTTTTGTGCCAACATCATCACACTTCAAATGGATTGGAAAGGCACAGATAGAATTTGGTGCTAACGTCATCACACTTCAGATAGATTCGAAGAGAGCATTGAACCGTTTTGGTGGTAACATTATCACATTTCAAATGGATTGGAAAGGTACAGATAGATTTTGGTGCTAACGTCATCACACTTCAGATAGATGCGAAAAGAGCATTGAACCGTTTTGGTGGTAACATTATCACACTTCAAAAGGATTGGAAAGGTATAGAATAATTTTAAACGTAATGTCATTACAATTCAGATAGATATAAAGGCATTAAACAATGTTCAAGGTAACGTCATCATACGTCCAACAGATTGAAAATGCATTGAACACTAACGTTTTAATAGTAACGTCATCATACTTCAAATAATGGTAACATTACCACACTAAGATCGTCTAAAACTAAAATCATACACTTCTTCACAGATCATCAAGAATAGAATGGTAACGGTAAGACTTAACTACCAGAGTTATTGAGGAATATGCACATTGGACAAAAAACTATTATATTCTGAGATATCAAAAAGATTAGATCGATTGAAGTGTATGTTGGTTTTACAAACAATTACAATTAGTTTTCGGAATTCTATTTATCCTCATGCTCTTATTATTGGGAGAAACTTTCGCCATAATAAGAAGGCAGCTGCGTAGTACAAAATATTGAATTGCTCTGTAATTCTAAACATATGGTAAACTATTCAACATTATTATTTCCAAACCAACATCACTTTATAAAATTGGGGTTAATCTCCATTCCTATCCACTCCGACTTCAAACTACCGAGCACTTTCCTCCACCGGAAACAGTCTGAATGGAACATCTGTTGACTGCCGTGATTGCAATGACTGCGGTGCCCACTTTAACAGATCTGGACGAACCGCTCCCACACTCCACCGAGCACTGGGCCGGACAACGACCTGTATCTAGCGCCTACTCCGCGTAGTTCCGACTGGTGCCGCCAGGGTCGCCCTGTGCGGGCCCGTCATCTCCGCATTTACGACTGACTTACCGTCCACCACAACTTGCATACGACGCTAATGAAGATGGACGTATCGTATACGGAGATGTCCTGGAAGAACCGGGCTTTGATCTTCCATCTGTACTGCCATTGGCATCTATCTGCATCTGGTAATTTAGTCCATTCTAGATGATCGATGCGATGTCCTGCAATATTATTTTCAGTTCGTTAGCCGCGCAAATTGTGCAAAATAGCTGTTATATAACTTGACAAGATATGAGCTTAATGACAG
Organism: Homalodisca vitripennis; assembly: GCF_021130785.1. Classification (NCBI taxonomy): domain Eukaryota; kingdom Metazoa; phylum Arthropoda; class Insecta; order Hemiptera; family Cicadellidae; genus Homalodisca; species Homalodisca vitripennis. The sequence continues at coordinate 134,350,597 of NC_060213.1, forward strand.
AAAACACCGGAGCTACGGTCTGATTGGTAAATGTGGATCAGCCTACGTTTTATATCAATTATGTCTCCTTAATCCATTTAAATGACTTTCATAGTTTTTAGTCGCGGTTTGCATGCTTTTTTTCTAGTAGTGAATTAATAATACGGAAGAATGAAATTTTTCTCGCTAAAAGCTGTTTAGAAGTAATTCAATTCAAAATAAATCAAATTTTTTATTGTTCATTAACAATACAACACTGAATGGAACATTGTCATAAAGTTGTCACTGGAACAACACTGATCAATATGGCTTCTTTATTACAGGCTGCCAACTTTTTGATAATTTTACGCCATCTATGAAAATACGTCTATTACGATGTTGCTTTAGGGGTCCCCGCTATAATATTAACTCGATTTGCTAAAACCATTCTTACGGTTTGATTTCTCCCCGATTTCTTCTGGTATATAAAAAGATCCCTCCACAAATCATATTTTTTTATAGTGAAACAGCAATTTTCAACCTTTAAGTAAAATACCTCTAAGTATTATATGAATTTCAGATAGTAAATAATTGTCTTGGTTTAGGTTTCTGGTGTAAAGAATATCATCCGGGGTTTCCGGGTCACACCGCATTAATACTCTGTAAACACAATTAGTTTCTTGACAAATTGCAACCTCGCTGCGGAGAGCCATCTTAAGCCTACATATGAAAACTGAAACTGCCTATAACACACATAAAATTATACAGCTAAGTTAAAGGGGCGGAGCTGTAACATGATTGGCTGAAGCTGAACCAATAACGACAAACATGACGAAATTGTGATCAATATGGTTTCTTTATTACAGGCTACCAACTTTTTGATAATTTCACGCTATCTACGAGAATACATTACGTAATAACACTTTTCGACTCAGATGTATAAACAGAAATAATTATTGGCAGTTTCGGTTTAACATTTGTTCAGTTAATAGGGCTCTTCACAGCGTGGTCTTTTTTAATAACCACTACAGCTATCTTGTAAGTATTTATGACTTCATTCGACTAATTCAAAAACAGATGATTAAATTTGAATTTCCTTGAACATTTAAATCTAAAAAAATAGACATTTGAAATTTTATCAGTGTGTGTTCAAAGATATTATGCTAAAGTAATATTTTAGCTGATCACACGTAAGTATGGCGTGAATGGTTAAATCAATATCATTGACGAGTTTAGCTACAGTTTATCTTCCTTTTAGTTAACATTCCATTTAATCTTCCCTCTTAAACTCAACATTCACATTTATTAAGCCCTCCCAACCATAGCCACGTTAAGAGTAGAAAACCATGCTTAGAGATCGTGTTTGAAACATCGTAGCGTACTCAATTGTGCACAAGATTAGTCAATGAGAATACCTCTTCACCTATATTAAACTAGATTTTGCAGTCGAGGTGTCTCTAATGTCGAAACGATGTAAAGAGTTCATTTTGAGCTTCTTCGTTGCCGCCTTTTTTGGATCTCTTCAGACGAACATGACTCCAGGTTCCAGGAGTCAAGTCTGCGTGTAACAGCGTCAAAATCCAGACGCTGCACCAAGAAGGTGGACTGGAGCTAAACTCAACATTCACATTCATCCAATGTATTTTTGTTAAAATACGAATAATCGAAAGGATTTCGATGATCGATCATTTTAATTTAGATTCCGAACCACATAGTAATTGTTCTATTGTAAAATTCATTACCTTTTCTTTATTAAATCCTGTAGTAATTCAAAATGCCACCTTCAGCACAGTTAGTGGATGAGATATATCCAGGAAATGTGTTGAATAAACTAACGACTCTAGTCTTGACTATTTTCCTCATTGAAGAACTAGTCCTTACAGGCTTGTTGGTATCACACACTGCTTGGGAAATTGTCAGTAGTATTCCAACCCATCTCTAAATTCCATTCATTTCCCCACTATCAACATTCAAATTTAAGAAAAGCGTAAATTTAAAATTGTTGTACATTTTTCGACGTTTTATTTGAAGAGCCGATTGTAATGTCGGATATTTTAATACAATGTTAAACCTCACCTAACCAGTGGTAAGCCTCACCTAACTGAATTGTAAACCTCACCTAACCAATTTTAAACCTTCACTTAACCAATTTTAAACCTCACCTCAGCTAACCAATGTCACAAACTGTTATGCCTTTTTTGTCGTAAAATTATTAAAGACATCTCATTTTAAAGACACGATTCATTCGGATCCTTTTTGGTCCGTTGTTGTTTTCGATACTGTTGTTGGTTAAGCAATACAGTGAAAAGTATTTTAACTTCATATTTTAAACATTCAAAAAGAACAACTAACATTTTTTAAATTCTTTTGAGGCGTATTGATTTTTCAAATGTGTTTCCTTTTATAATTCTACAACCAAAATGAATTGTTTGAGGTTAGGATTGTTCTTATAGGGTAACCAATTACCTTTCTCTACATCATGCCCAAAGGGTTCTGGTACAAAAATGGGTTTATCAAAAATACGATTAGTAAACATTTTCACGGTTAATTTATATTGTTATACCTATTGGGATTTACATTTCCGCAGCGCCTGTCAGTAGGCAACTTGACGACATGTATGTGTGGTCTGTTGCGTCAAGCGCCTTGAAGAAAATTAGTCATGGTGTCAAATTTCCAGTACCGTACCTGCTGTAGAAAAAAACTTTTTTCCCGACTAAACAAGAACTAAATTATTATTTTACTCTATAAAAAATAAAGATACGTTGTCTAACCATCGTGCTGTGTAAAACGTTTGTTGCTAACACGGATATTTTTAGTCGTGATTATGACATCATTATTGGGTCGGCGTTGAGAGTGATGAGTTTATTTATTAAAACTAAAGGATATCCATCACGAGTGAAAAGTCCTGGATATAATTTCCGCTATTATATCCAGCAACAACACACACAAAATATAATATATATACAAATGTGTTACAAGTATCATTTGTATTTTATATTAAACCGATGTATTGACAATACGTTATAATGCATATATAACAAGGGCAAAAATTACTGTGCTGGTAGGTCTATCTCCCCATACATCTAAATGTTGTGTTGGAAATTATCAGATACTGCTGATAGGTCTATCCCCCATCTATCTAAATATTGTGTTAGAAATGATCAGATACTGCTGATAGGTCTATCCTACCTACCTATCTAAATGTTGTGTTGGAAATTAACAGATACTGCTGGTAGGACTATCCCCCATCTATCTAAATATTGTGTTAGAAATGATCAGATACTGCTGATAGGTCTATCCTACCTACCTATCTAAATGTTGTGTTGGAAATTAACAGATACTGCTGGTAGGTCTATCCCCCATCTATCTAAATATTGTGTTAGAAATGATCAGATACTGCTGATAGGTCTATCCCCCCATCTATCTAAATATTGTGTTAGAAATGATCAGATACTGCTGATAGGTCTATCCCCCATCTATCTAAATATTGTGTTAGAAATGATCAGATACTGCTGATAGGTCTATCCTCCATATCTATTTAAATATTGTGTTGGAAATTTTCGGATACTGCTGATAGGTTTACCTCCGCAATATCAATGCTATAATGAGAATTCTCAGATTTTCCAGCTATATTGTGAATTTTCAAACTCTGTCAATATCTATATTTTCTGAATAACGTCTGTATTTGATATGCTTAAAATATAGGGAATTCTGAAATTGCTGATAGTTGTATTACACTATCTCCAAACTTAATTGAGAATTTTATGACTATACCAGTACTTTTCCAATTTCAAGGCTGGTAGGTTTATTTTTTCCAATCTCAAGGGTAAATAAAGAATTCTCAGACTCTGCTGATAGCTCTATCTTTCCTGTTGATAAAAAGATGACACTGCCAGTAGATTTCAGTATAACGCCTGTCCTTAAACAACATCGGATACTGAGGATTCTGCAGTATCTTATCAGCAATAACTTTATCTTGTTCAATCAAGTAAACAACATGATTCCTGCTAATTTAGGTCACACTAGGAATGTTGATATATAGAAGCAGTAAAGGTCTTAATCCACCTTCATTTAATTTCAAAATTTAAAGTGTGGAATTATATTTAGAATATTACCTTATAATATAATTGTTGAATATTATTATTTTATTAGTTTATTCTAAGTTCTGACCGAATTACTTGTGAGGATTAAATATTTGGTTAATATAACATTATAAACCTTTTGGAATTTCATATGTATTAATATTAGTTGTCAGCCATTAACGAGTCATAGTTGAATTCCTGTATAAACTAAACTATAAATGTATTTTCAATCTCATATATCGAGATGGCATCCTCACACAAATTAGTATAACTTCTAATTTGTACCTCAGAAGATTTATTCGACTTCCAATGTTTCCGTTGTTAGTAATTACTAAACAACGTATAAAAAGAGTAAAATTATGAAACCATTCTTCCACACAGAGTCGGTACGTAACGGCACCTAACGACTGGGCGCATAAAAATCGACACATTCGAAAACAATAAAAGCACCCCTAAAATTCAGTTAAGAACAACATTTACACCGGGACTTTACAGCCGGAACGGACCAAAACAAGTTAGACGCCGGAAGTCGGTTTATTTTACCCATAAAGCGAGTTTTATGTCGGCTCAGTCGCTGTGGGGTGGTGGGGGGAGGGGGGGAGTCATGATGAGAGCGAAGCGAGTGGGATGAGTGTATCACCTGAATAATTCAGCTGCTTCCAGCCATTGTATATTGTTATTGTTTAATAGCTCACGACATGTCGGGTTGACTTCCCGAGTAGCGCCTACCGCAACGTGTTAGGTCCTTCGCGCAGCGGATCGGTGGGTGGTTCCTGTGGTTCCTAGGAATATTCACCGGTAAGTTTTCAATATCTTGAGGGAATTTGTGAAAATAGTGAAATGTTCGACTCTCTTGGATATCTAGAGCAGATTAAATGGGACATCTACGAGAGATTCGACTGAAATCTGTGAAGTGAAAATACACATCGATACTATTATATCGATATTCGATAAATCGATAAAATAAGTGATCAAATAACCGGACACCGTACGACTGGTTTTTGAGTCTGGATGTTTTAACAATGCAATTTTACAAGTATACAACAACGTTTTGTCACATCTAACACTTAAATACTTACATTTGGGTGAAATTACAAGATTTTAGGTATTTTTTGTGGTAATCGTTATATGATCTAATTGAAAAATTATAAGAAATACAATTTTTTGTTTAAAGTTCGTTATTGACGATGGTTGATTTGGAACGATAATAGGATTTCGGAATTTGGCTATCATTAAACGTTACAAACACAGACACAGAACACATCGTTTCATGAGTTAGAATGTGTCTTCTTCAGGCGTTAAAATATTTCAAGACATTGTCTTAGCATAAACATTTCACTCTTCGGTTTGGACTTTCAGATTTATGCTTTCTTTTTTGACGTGTACTTTGTTCTGTTACCAAAGCTAGTCCTTAGTGTACTTTTTTAATGGTACCGAAAAAGGTCCAATTTAATATTGGTAGCACAGAAAGTATATTGTTACCTTAAGCTAATAAAAAATAAGATACCAGGGGCCAAACCCACATGTTGAAGCCACTTAAACAAATCTCGTCACTTGTGAGAAATATCTCACATATATTCCTCGCTATTTTCAAAGTACTAGTTACTTCTTGTTGTTTATTGTTTACATTACAATTAATATAACTAATAAGTTGAAATCATATGCTAAGTTAAGTAAATTGTAATATCGAATTACTCATTCGGATAAAAAATCGAATCATTCGATAGAAACAACCGAATAACAATACCATCCGAAATGTCATTGACAGTACCATATTTTCATGGTCGCATATAGGGTTGTTGCAATATGAGGCTAGTTCCGATATTTGTTATCGATATCAATATCAAGCTTGGATATCGATATACCGATATTATCGAATCCAAATATCGATATCCTTAATATCGACCGATATCGATAAATAAGGGAAATGGAATGATTAAATTGGTGTATACAACCCTTGATTGTATGAGTGTGTGTAACTAGTATAATCAAAGATACAACTTACAAGTTCATTTCCAAAATAATGTTTTTAATACAAGTACAACTTAATACATTAAACAATAAACCATTATTTAAAGATAAAAAAGAAATTCCTTAAATTATTCTGTTTTACATTTTTTAACTAAGAACCATTTGAAGCACAATTATTAAAAAACAATTGTCAAAGTAAGAATAAAAATTACAATTTTACATTTCAATATAAATCTATAAGAATCTAAATTGAGTTTAAAGAACAACAATTAGGCCTAATTACATTTTAAAAAGCAACTATATTATACATGCTTAACTGAACCAAGCATCGTCTGGTTACTTTTTACTTAATCTATAAAGTTAATTTCTTTGCTGGCGTTGCATTTAACAACTGAACAAAGCAAGTTGTTTGAGTTTTGCTTTTGTAAAACTAATAAAGCCAAAGTAATAAATAATTACAACTTTTCATTCAATATGATATCAAAACCCCGATATTCGTATATTTTTTCCGATATTACGATAATATCGGATAACTTATATCGATATCAATATAGGTAATATCGAAACAATAATATCGATATATATTGATATCGATAATATCGCAACATCCCTAGTCGCATACAGACTTGCATTTAGTGCGAGGAAATAACCATCCCGAAGACACAAGGTTTAAAAGTTCCAAGATTGATGAGGATATTTCCTCCCAGGACGGAAGTTCGTTAGGCTAGGCTCAAGTCTGGCTGTGCGGTGACAGCAGCATCTGGTTTCTGTCAGCCCACTTCCCCAGACGGAGACAGAGCTACTTGTGTTGTGGTTGTAGCCAGAGACATCCACTCTTATATTTCTTGTAATGCCTCTGTCTTCAGTTTCCATCTCTACAAAAGCAACTTTCATTCGTGCTGGCTACAGTTTCTGTACCGATATTTTTCTTGGAATAAGGTATTTTGTGTGTTCTTCGTTTGAAGTTTGTTTTTGACGATGGAAGGATTCTGAAGGAAACAGGATTTTTCCGGACATTTTCCATAGTTCAGTGATACAAAAAGTCAGTAACACAGTGTTACTGATGTTTTGTAACACTAAACTATGGCAAATGTCCGGAAAAAACCTGTGTTGGGTATTCTTTTCCATGTCTCATTCCGGTATCTATTTGAATTTTTAAGAGTGAATACTTTACTCTCTTTTGCTAATGCCGCAGTGTAGTGGGTACAGCGGTTATCGCAAGATAACCAGATCATCAACGTCGAGCGTGGTTGCTGCTTGGCTGGGTGACCGCTGAGCGATCCTGTCCTTGCAAGCAGCCCGCCTGCCCGGCCATTAGTGGTGGTTCGGAAGTCACCTTTAAGCTGTTGGTCCCCAGTTTGAGTGTTAGAGAGGGCTTCTTATCCCTAACTTCGCCTGGTAAAATAAGACTCCTTTACTTTACTTTAAAAGGAAAACTTTTGATCTGCAAGATTGCCTTATTCAAATCCTGAAAGATACATTCATAATATACTGGGGGATGAAGTTGCTAAAATTATTCTGGATTTAAATACAGTCGTGATGAAAGAATCTATGAATGCCCTTAAAATTTTCGGAAAGGTTGGTCTTCATGTATTTCCCAATGACATAAATGTCAGTGACATTTTCCTACCCTTGGTAAAAAAAATCCAGGCAATAATTTATAAATCATAGTTTATTAGTTATCGGCATTTTAAATTGTTATTATATCACATTTTTACTGCTTTATCATAAATTTGTTTCTATTTTATAAACGTTTTCTGTTTATATGGCACAACTGGTGAAATACTTTTATAACAAAATTGTTTGTAGAAGTATAAAGCAAATCTGAAATTCCAAAACCTTACTTCAATCAAGAGTGCAACGTGGAACATAAATCTGTCCAAACACTTACCAATTAATTAGGGTTATATTCTTGTTTAAATCTTAACCATAATTAAGATATTTCCAAATACATTTATCCAAGTTTCCACCAAATATCTATCTAGGCACATAAAATGAAGAGATATTACAGACGTCCCTGGCAGCATAGTGCTTAGCGTCTTGGATTAACAATCAAGAGATCCGGGTTCGAATCTCGGTGCGACCATGATAATTTTTATCACTAAAAAACAGGTTTATCAGAACTAAGCATGACATTTAGAGGATTCGAGCTAGAGTGAAAACTGCAAGGCCTTTCAAAAGAGGCTGTAAGACAAATTACTTTACACTGTGAAGTCCATTGAACGCTTGAATCTTCAGGATTCAAAGTCCACCAAAGAACTTGTAATGTTTACACCATCGGCTTTAATAAATTCCCGTCACAACTTCAGAACCGGACAGAATTGCAGGATCCTGTTATCCTGGCGACGACAGAGAGGTTAGGATTACGACTGTCACAGCAGGTTGACTTATTGTAGGGGCATAAGCCAATCCTTGACACCTTCAAAGGTGGGCTTCAATCCTGGGAAATCCGATTAAGTTGGTGGGAATGAGACATCTCTGGACTTCCGACAACTGCCTGTCTTGCGAATTACCAGGACTGCATTGTTCAAGTTCCTCCAAGTTTGTAACCAAGATTGTTTATTTTTAATATAATTTACAGCACCCTGGTAAAAGGTGGTGGTCTACAATCAATGTGAGGGTAGGTAACTGAATCACTCAAAAACCGTATCATCCCCTCTTTCCAAAATATGAAAGTTTACTATCATGTCTAAAAAGGACAAATGAAAGTCAAAATCTTCTGAGTTAGCTACGTAATCCTCTAATATAAAAACATGAAAATATATAAATAACTATCAACAGCAACATGTAATAATAGTTTTAATAGTAATTCGTACATATAATGTATAGGCATATAGTGTATGTTAAATGTCCGAAAATATTTTAATATTTCTTAAACCATAGTAGATACAATTTAAAAACTGTCCAGAATGTTATACGGATCTCTTAACTGGTTTTTTGGAATAACCATCGCAAAGGGAGGATTGCAATTCAAAACGAATGTAAGAATAGTCTAGACAATATGAATAAAGGTATGAACATTAGAACATAAAGCTGTAAAGTACACTTAGTAAGTTTCATTCATTAGACAATGGCGGTTATTGAAATAAGATCAATTTAAAAACATTTGTGTTTGCTTAATTAGATCAGATTTTTTAATTATACCCTGAAATTAAAAATATTTCGTTCAGTCATATATATAGTCCCTTGAGATGAATGAAAATAATGTTCTCCATTGTATTCTTTTGAAGAAGTTCATTTTAGTGGGGTTTAGCTTGGAAATAGTCATTTGGGGTTTCCAAAGGTATTTACTTTTGTTGTTTTATTTAAACTGTAAATCCCCCCAAACGGGTTTGTTATTGTAGTTAACGTAATTTTGAAATCACCTCTTGATCATTATCTGATTTTAGGATTCTAACGAAACGTATAGTTTCAGCTGAAGTAACAATGGCAGAAAGGAAACGTGTTTATCGAATTCCCTGACTGCAATCTAACAGCCATTCAAGGCTCAGAGTGTGTTATCTCGAACTCTAATCACATCTGTATCTGTATCCGGCCTCTACGCTACTTAGTTTTGGCTAAACCCACAACACGAGTGGTGATTCAATGTCATCTGCTTATATTATGAAAATCATTGGACCGAGTACTGATCCCTGGGGTACTCCAAAGCTCGGTTCAGTAGGTTATGAACTTCGACTCGAAATTTGGACGACCTGTGTTCTATGGCTTATAAATGAGCTAATCTATAAAAGCTATTACCGCTCGGATGGCGTGGGTAACTTTCGGGGGGGGGGGACTTTGCTGTAAAACATCCCCGTATGGATGCAAGGTCACAAACAATCTCCTCCAAGAAGTACAACACACTTGACCCGTTGCCAAAATGTCATTAAACAGAAGTACACAAGCAAAGGACACTTGTCACAGTGTAATCGTGTACTTTATATGCTGCACTGACGCTCAGACTGCTCGGCGCCATTGCCATGCAGTCCAGGTCAGTCGTTTGGCACCATCCTGCATCCTCCGCATCCTTCCCAAGTAGCTTTCTTTCGAACGACATCCGCCTGGACGTCGCGACTAATTACCATAGGATTTTGCATCGGCGATGCATTTTTGGAGAGGAAATAATCAGAGCAATTTTTCATTGTTACAAAAACACGGCTAGCAGTTTCTTGCATACACGACAATCTAAGATACCCTTATAACGGTAAGTAACCTGTTTGAGTTACTGAGCGCATTTGAATACAAGTAAACTTACTAGTAGTAGGCAAATTTAAAATTTTAAAATTTTTTAATTTATATTCTCTATATCTTTCACACTTGACGATCGGCTTGCAAATATTAAAGGTGAAAGGTCAAAGAATGGCTTATTTTACCAGGCGAAGATAAAAATAATAAGCTCTTTCTAACACTTAAAGGTCTCAAATCACTGGTGCGAAAGACATTAATAAACTAATGTATCAGAAGGTGTTATGACACTAATTAAAGCTACATTTTGGAGACCTGACATTAGCAGTTATTGAACATGTGGATCCAAGACCTAGACCAAAAATTACAATGAATCTCTAAATAACTTAATTTGGACTTCAATTCCAAAGAACCGTTTTGTGGGCTCACCCACATTGAAATTTGTTGTATGGGATGCTATGACATTATACTCGAGTCCTTTGGAAAGATTGAAGTTTAGCATAAGTGTTCTCTATAGAAGGTGGTAGAAACTGTGTCTTAGGACTATATTAGGTTGATGAAATAAGGATTTTACACGCTAAATTCCGTAATAAAACGAAAAATATGTCAAAGAGAACATTAGCCATCATGTGTTACAAAATGTATAACACTACGTTTCAAGGATTGAAATCTCCAGTCTTCTTCAGGTGAAAACCCCCTAAGGCTTTATCAAAATGTGTCAAGGCTAAAGTTAAAGTAATTCCCTAATGTAACGTATAACGATCGCATACGTCCAAAATTGTACTATCCTTTCAAGCCCTCCATCGTCCATAAAGAACTGTAAACGAAGAAATGTGTGTTTATTTTTGTTGCCATTCATCAGTAGATTGAAATCTCACACTTTACTTATGGGAGACCGAACAGAGAAAAATACAAGTTAAATTCTGATGGTTGTATAACAACTTAGGCTACATCTCAATAACCGCTCAAGCGTTTAGGAACTTTGTACTGACAGTCCATGGAAATAGATATGCCTCTACCCCACAGTCTCAATGAAAGTGTGGAATTGGTGACGTAATTCGAACAGCTGATTATTTTATGCCGCAACATTTGATGAGTCACCTGTTCCCGTTTGTCTATAAGGTATGACGCGATCTTGACGCCTTGTCCGCTTTCATCGTAGTACATCCTCACCATCCTTGGTCCCGCCAGCCCGGAAGCCTAGAGCCTTACGATTTGCATAGTAAAGAGAATCTAGATTTTCGTGGAATTGAAACTGGAAGAATTTCACCTAAAAGAGAAATCGATTTATTTTTGTTTACGTTAAGGTAAATAAATTGTAAGTGGAATAAAAAAACTTAATGTAGAAAACTCTAGAATCTCGATAGATCTGAATTTACCACTCACAATGTAGAACAGTTACCTAGGACGCCAGTAAACTAACCTATAAATACCGATCAGTTTGCGCGGGAAAGCCGGGACGGACGGTTGGGTAACAGACTGGTAATTTACAGCGGTATAAACTCGACCGTCGCTGCATCTGGTGTTCACAGACCATACAACTGCGCTGTCGAACATAGAGGAAGCACAAGCAGCTGGCGCGGAGAGCTATATATACACCAGTGTTGTGAGTCAATGCAGGAGCGCCTAGCCTTGCCATTGGCGTATCGTCATTGATTTGCATCCTGTATGTGCAAGTCAAATGATTAAGTGGGACTGAAAGAGTACATATTGGTAGGCGAGTACGGACCTAGCACTTGTTTCAGTTATATAATATCCTTTAGTGTTCTTCAACATATAAAAGATTTGATACTCAATTCACTGTATTTTAGTAGTAATTCTGAAAATCGTCAAAACTTAATAATTTAGTTTATTTTTTAAGAGCCTTTTGTACAGACAGACTGCCAACTTCATTTCATCCCCACAACACAACCATGTTAAACCCCAAACACTTGGGTTTTACAAAACAACTTATGAAACTTTTTGTAATTTATCGTTTAAATAATAAAAAAATTATAAACGTTTTGTATGAAAAACAAAAAGAATTTAACATTGGGAGTGCCGATGGCCGAGCGGTCTAACACGTTGGACTTTGAGTCTGAGTTAGAGATAGCGCAGGTTCGAGTCCTGTCTGTGACCCTTGCGCTTTTTATCAGTATCATCGACCTTGTACTGTATCGACTCTCCCCCTTACTATGTTTGATAAGATCCTCGCACAGGCCAGTGGCCCATGAGGACGGGCAGAAAAATTCATAAAGGGGGATCGTCTTCTCCTTAAAAAAAAAAACAAAAACATTGTTTTTTATTCGACAAAACTCAAGATCGTTTCACTACATCCGGTTCTTAAGTCTAAACATTATAAATAATTATAAGGTAAATAATATGTTATAAGTAAACAAATATATTCTGTACAGTACACACTACCAAGCTACTACAAAGGCAAATTAAATCCCTTACACTGTGCACATTCTGTGCATGATTCATTTTTATTTTACAGTTTTAGAGGAACGTCTCTTCATTTTGTGTTGCAAAATAGTTGGACACATCTAACATTTAAGAAAATGGACAGCCTTTTTTACATTTGTTACAATATTGCGAAAGTAAGCCTATAGAGGTTGAGGGCCCCAATAACATTGAGCTTATATTGCTCCTATATCTATATAATTTCACGCAGCAAAATGTTATTCAAATATTAAATGATTTAGTACTACTCACCTCATTAAACTTACTTTCTTTTCTATTTTAATTAAATATTTGGAGTGTTAATACGACTTTAGAGCGAAGTAAAGCTCGTTCCTTTGTGGCGATATATAGATAGGGTTAACATGCTGTATTTTATTTATAGTTGTAATTCTTTTAATAAGATTTAATTATTAAGAATTAAACTTAGTGTTTAAAATTAAAAGGTATTTGTTACAATTGATTATTACAGTCTAATTAATATTAACATTTTTTGTTTTTGTAAACCAATACCATCTGCGCAAACTAAACGTTTTTAATCGGCAACAGATTTTAGCATTGGATAAAACATCTTTCCATAAACTGCAACATATTCAAATTTCCCAATACAAATTTTTAAACAAAAATTCTTTTTAAAATAATGACGCAACATAAATTGTGAAGTAATTAAGGAATTTCAATAATGATCCTAAACTTGCCGCTATTTTAAATATTAATGCTGCTATTGATGGTAAATAATTTGTATTGGTGTGTTTTACTGTTATCACTCGCAAGTCTACTTTCTTACTACATTCATATATTTCTTATAAGACATAGAACGTAACCTTAAAAAGAACTAAAAATATCAAACGAATGAATGACTAACAGATACAATTAATTCATCTTCCATTTCCCTGCCTGAAAGAAATCGAAATAAGTGACCCAGAGAAATATATTTCAGGACATCTTGAATACCTTCGATTCGACCATGATGTTTTAAACAAAATACGACTCCAGAATCGGCAGAAAGAGCGCCTACATAGTCACAGCCGTCAACCACGTAGGCGAGGCTGTAGTGGCACCACAGTAGGCGTAAGATGGAGCAGCAACAGCTGTTGCCGTATAAGGCGATTGTGACGTAGAGACCAGCTGACCCGGTCTTTAGACATAACATAACCTCATTTTTTGCTGACGGCATACGCTGACTGCAGCAGTAGACTGACCACTGTAACTGTCAGTAGTGCGTAATCTGTTGATCGATAAAATGGTTCTCCTTCATTATTCAACAACTTTCACATTAGTGCCATTCATTCAACAACGCAAGTTGAATAGAATTAAATAACGCACTAGTGATTTGGACTTCCACAAGGCTCTGTCTTAGTGTCAATGTTCTTATTCTTACGACATGCTATTAAAAATCGATATACTATACGATGAAAATACTCACTAATACCACTAATAAACTTATTTACTAATACTATCGGTTTCATTTCAAAATTAACAAACAGCTTTAAAACATACCAAGTAGGTATTAATGTTTGACATAGTGTAATTAATGGGATGTGGTAGTTATCTTATCTACGATTACAGTATTTTCCAAAGGACATCTGAATAAAGCTATTGGCATATCAAATATTTTCACAAACGTTAATAATGCCATGATTCCGATTGTAGATTAAAACAGTTGAATGCAGATGAACACCTGTTTATATAGAATATCAGTTTGTAGCCTGCATGTTAAATTAAACACAAGTGCTATGTTAATCTGAACACACAATGTGTCAAATACGTCTTTAAGTCTGTTGCAGGGCCATTATAACAAAAAGTTGTGGATAAAAACAATTAAAATGCGACAAAATGTTCCGAATTTCACTTTGATATTATAAACGCTTTCTTGTTAGTATCCCACTATCGCCTGTGCCGGTGTGATGTGTGGTTGTGATTCTCGTACACGTGACATAACCTTGCATCCTGTGAAGTCACAACGCCTGGACTGGACTCCAAGCTGCTTTTGGGTATGTTTAAACCCTTTTCTTTCCCTTTATTCTTCTTCTGTCTTTATTTTTGTATATATTAAAACTCATGACCTGACGAAGAGGAAAGATTGTAATCCTCGAAACGTCGTGTTACATCTTTTAGAACATACAAAAATAGCAAATGTCCGAAATCCTGTAATCATTTTAAAATATTTACTTTTAGTTCCGGATAGATGGTTATCTTAGTTACGAAATAAATTACACGATTTTGTGACTATCACTCTAACGAAAAAAACCCATGCTTAACCTACAAGACTGTTAATAGAAATAATATTGTAATATAAAATTAGAAATCTCGTTACATGACTAAAACTAAACTTGTCACATCTTACAGATTGACGAACAACTGTTAATAAATTACTTTCTCAAACGTTACAATTACAATGCCTCTTCCAGTGAAGCAACAATACTGTAGTCACTATTGCATCGAAAGAGAATTACCCCAGCCTTATTCAATGTACAGATAGGAGATCTCGATATGCAAATAGTTCCTTGTTTGTCAAGGTGATTGATTGGTTATTGTTTCTGTGGTTGGTATTCGATTTCGCGTCTATCGTTTACACCGCTTGTCAAGCAAATGTAGGTATAGTTTTCCTTCGAGACCCATGAATTTTCAAACTTCAAAATAGCTGTAACAAACAGGTCCTTTGTCGCATAAGCCCAACAGCGACTGTCAATTAAAATTTGTTATCTAAACACTCGAAATTGTATTATTTAATTCCAAGAATTGAAATAACTTATCCTTTGGCAGTAGCTTTGCCCACCAACAAAACGTTTAAAATAAGAATTACAGCACTGTTACGTTACTTACGTAAGTTATTCGAAGTAGTATATTGTACTCAATGATTAAGACTTTTAAACTACCAAAGTAGATCAATGATATGTTTTCTACACATAACGTAGCTACGGTAGGAAGGGTCCGTCAATTTCAATGAATGAGACAATGAGACTGGCACTACTATGTATGGGTGTCTCTGATGTCGGAACGATGTAAAAGTTTTGACGTGACAACGTCTTAAATTAGGTTGCGACTCGGAGTCACTCATGAAAAAGTGTAACGCCCGGTAACGTTACGATGCCCGTCCAGTGGGTCCGCCGCACGGGATCCGCACGGGATAAAGCAGATAACTGTGGGTCCGCCGCACGGGATAAAGCAGTTAACTATGTTTATTCGTGAAAATGTGGAGTGCTTAGATTCGTCATTTACAACAACTACAACAATAAAGGTAAATAATTGTACACTGATATTTCATTATCGTAAACTATGATTGATTGATTAATTGTTAGATTGACACAAAAGTTGAGAAACTGAGTTTATAGGTTATGTCATACTATTGACAAATGTTGATAGTGTTAAGTAAATTATTAGTTTAAATCACTCTGCAATCAATCGTAATTCAGTCGATTGAGAAGAAACAGCGCGTATTGCTAGTCAAACATTTAAAATAACAAATTATAACCTCTAACCTGTCATAACAGTGCGACCAAACAAACGAACTAAACCGACCAATCACCACGCGCGGAGTTAGAATTTAACTGTGTTTAGCAAGAATTTCAAATTCCAATTTTAGTAAATGTTTTATTCAACTTTACCATTTACAATAACAAATTTTAATTAATTTCAAATTATGTACAATTTTTTAGTAAACAAAATATATTTCTATAGTTAAAATTTGTGCAATTCTTATTTTCATTCAATTCCTTGTTCCTATTGTGCAATTTAATAATATTCATATCAATAAATATTCTACCGAGAAAAAGACGTTGTCACGTAAAATCTTCGCCCGTAAAACCGACTTTGCAGGCAACCATAATTTTTTTTTATGAGCTTCTTCGTTGCCGACTTTCTTTAGTTCTCTTCAGACGAACATGATCTCTCAAAATTCCAGAGAAGATTCTTTCCAAAAGTCTGAGACAGCGTCATATACTAGACGGTGCAAAAAGGAAGGTAAACTGGAGCTAGGTCAATATTGAAACATAATACAAGTGTTTATTTGGCCTCATTAGAACATTTTTGAAGCTTTAAATTATATATGAACATACATTAAAGTAGGGAGCTTTAAGTATCGTTTTACAGTTGGCGAAAACAAGAAAAGAAATGAGAAAAGGCTAATCACTAAATTGAAAGAAAATGACAAAGCTATAGTAATGAATATTATTAAAGAATGTACGTTCCTCACTTTAATTCGACATGACTTCTCTCGTTTAACGTGTAACAGTCCTCCCTCCAAAGATTTGTAATCGTATTAACTCTTACAGGTTAATTACATCCCGTTTGCACATTAAGCGCGAAGGATTTAGAGACCCAATGGCTACATGGTATATTTCCAAGCCATCTGACTTGCATATTAACCTCGCTCCACCACCTCACGCTTTTAAATATAATGATTTTCGCAAATGCTGGTAACCCATCGTGACAGGCAGAATAACACTAAAACGAGATCGGAATTTAACAGTTATACCAAGAAAAGAATTAAAATTATATCATTAACTGAAGCCGTCTCTCCATAGTAGGGTCGAAGTGTTTCCGTAATATAAATTTTTAAACAATGTTTCAACGCGTTGTGAAACGGAGAACTAGATGTTACATTTTGCTATTGGCCTCTGGTCAGTCGTTGGTGGTTGGTCGACGAAAGCAGAACAATTGTGACCTGTATTCTGTAGTTCAGTTATAATAGTTAGTGTTGTGTTTAGTTTTTTTATTAAGTGCATGTTTTAGAGTTAGTAAAGTTGACACACAACATGGCGGTTGTGATTCCTGACTTACGCGTTTCACAACGCTCTGGTATGATTTGTTTATTTTAACCTAGATTGTAATATTATGTGTTAGGTTAGTTAACCACATGAAAAAGAGATCAGATTGTAAATCTCAAAACATAGTGTTAATGATTTTCCTGAACATTTTCCCAAGAACATCCTGCTTCCTTCATGTTTTGAGTATTAGAAAAGAAGGAATAAAATAATTATAAAATGCATACTTTCATCCACAAGAGATTATTACGCTTGGCTGTAGCTTAGAAGTCCCAAGCAAAGCGTTAATAAAAAATAACTGTTTATGTGGACAATGTAATTTACTAACATTAACGGTCTGGTATGATTTGTTTATTTTAACCTAGTTTGTTGTGCTAGGTAAGTTATTTACCTGAAGAAGTTCAGTTTGCAGATTTCGAAGGGTAGTGTTACAGGTGTTTTGTATAACTGAACGATGGCAAATATCCGGGGAAAATCCTGTTTCCTTCATAGATGTTAGATTTTGGTATATTTAAATCTCCTGTTTGGAATTTAGATTGTATAAGACATCAAATTATTGATGTATTTTAAACCCAGTGACGCAAGCCTTTTCTTTTACGTGAAGGGATTATCCTTAGGCGAGTAGATGCATACTGTGAGCTGTAAAAGCCAGAAAATGCTTTTT
Organism: Homalodisca vitripennis; assembly: GCF_021130785.1. Lineage (NCBI taxonomy): Eukaryota > Metazoa > Arthropoda > Insecta > Hemiptera > Cicadellidae > Homalodisca > Homalodisca vitripennis. The sequence goes on from NC_060213.1 coordinate 134,368,641, forward strand.
TTATTCAACACTAGTAGAACTACATCGTAATGCTCGTATGATGCTGGTATGAACTATTTCACAACACAATCTGATGCCTTTTACAATGTGGAACACTTAGAATACATGCAGTGGCAGTGAAAAATATCAAAATCACTATCATATAATCCAATCAAAGAGATTTCCTTAGTTTTTCCTTCTCCTAACTAACCATAAAATTACACAGAACATGTTAGAAATTATGGTTCTAGGGTATGGATTTTACTCTACATAACCTTCATAGAAAACAAACAAAATGAAATAAACATCTGATAAGCTAATAGCAATATAGTAAATTACAAAAAAAAGAAGAAAAAAAAAACACATGAATTGGAAAATGCAAAGACTAACTAATTGTTCATAGCTTGGCCGGCAACCACAAGGTTCATATGTAAAAAGTGAATACGGCAAATAACTAGAAAGAAGACATAACAAGTGTACTACGTGGCCGCATTATAAGATTATAAAGGCCAGCCAACAGGCAAAAAGAAAAAAAAAAAAAAAAAAAAAAAAAAAAAAAAAAAAAAAAAAAAAAAAAAAAACGCGGGCAGCCACAATCAACATCTGATCGACCGCGCATGCTCAGTATTGAGTAACAGTTCTGCACTGATCAGCTGTTGGGGGGAAAGTCAGCTGACTGGCGGCCTACCTACTGGTTCAACTGAAGGTCCCTCGCCCACTAAGGTCACGCTTCTAAAAACACATGTTCGCTTTTTCTCGGAATTCCAGCTCTCCTATCGTTACTAATCGACGTAAACTGGCGGAATTGGCGACTTCCATCGTAACCTCAAAGTGAGGAATCGCCACTTCCACCAGCACTTCCAGACATTACGTTACAAATATCTTGGGTACTTTACAAGAAACTATAAATGTATAACATCAAGGTGTACGCTCATTACGATATTCTGCTAATTTAATACCTAAAGCGGCGTCTTTAAGGTTTGCGGGCAAACCAGTTTGTTTGCGGCAGAATTTATGATCCTGTCGACACAGACCAGTCTCTTTTTACTGGTATATTTATTAAGGCGGTTTTTAAATCTCTGTAAAAGGGTATAAGTCTAAAAGTAGAAAATGCGTAATAAAATGGTACTTGGCCTTATTTATGTATCTTTAATGGAATTTAATAAATCGCCACCTCATAAAAAGTGCCCAAAAGGTAATAAGATTTTCATAATCTCAAAGCTACCTTTACTTTTACGCCGCAACGATAAAAACGTTAGGCATCGTTTAAGAAAACTTCTGTGTTCAGAAAAATCACTCTTACTTAAATTTGGTACAAGACTTTAAAAATACGTCTTCTCGTTCCAAAAGCACTGAATCCAAGTAAAAGGTGTTGTAATTTAAGACAATGATGTGTTTTTGTGTAAATTTAACAATGTTTCTAAAAATCTAAAAGAAACAAGAGAATGTGTACATACATTTAAAAGCAAGACGTCATGCAAAGTTCTAAACTACAATAAGACCTTAAATTATGATTATATTTATATACATTGTTCATGTGGAAACTTTTTTTAAATTATTACAGGATATTAATAAATCAATAAAAAAAGTATTGCAACTTTATGTCCCTTTTACTTATTTTGTTTTGCATACGTGACTGTTTACCTTATTTACCAGATCCGATCTCAGGTTCATAATTTGTTTGGTTTTGATATTTTAATAATCCTGAGAGAAGAAAGTCAGCAGGGATCACTTCTGGCTGGTTTATACCTTCCAGTTGAACCTACCACTGGACACAGCAAAAACCGATGTGTCACTTAAATCTGGACAACCCTATGGATGTCCATGAGCGGCACATCACTAACCGCCAATGTTGTGATTCTGAGGTTCATGGACAGTTCGATAGGTCTAGTCTACTGCGGGAGATGACTGTTGGAGTTGGTGGAGTTTGTTCCCTAAACTCAGAGGTTCTTGCTAGCCTCTACAAGGGTGTGCCACCCCCTTCCTACTTTGACTGGAGAGGCTGGTTCAGAGCTGGCCTCCCCTTCTTCCGAGAAGACATGACTTTGAGATGTAGTGCCCTAATTCTTCCTCATGGATATCGATATGAGGCAGCCCCTACTCCCCAACCTTACCCATCCTGAATATCCTGTAACTACGGAAGCAGCACTAAGGTCCTTATAGGACTAAGTGCAATTCATAAGCTCCTTGTCGTAAGAGAACAAAAGAAATCCTGGGAGAAAATTGCTTTACTAAATAAAAGTTTTCAATTTAAAGTTTTGAAATGACAAATCTAAATGAGTCTAAACGTGTTTTTTCGTATTTCTGTGTGACTAAATTAGTCGTAAAATGATGTACAGTTGTTGAAGTGTGTCAAAATGTCGAATTCTATGTATTTACCTCAAGTGGCCGACCGAATTCGGTCCGAAGACACTGGCCGGTACCGAAATGACAAGGCCGGGCTATATTAATACCGTCGCCCGCCTGGGCGGATGCGGTGGGAGTTGGGAGTGCCCCAGTGGGCGATACTTGTCCCGCTAATTTTCCCACATATTCGCTTTACTCATTCATCTGTTACCACGCAGAACGACAACGACTCACCGTTTCTACTGCAGTGGTGAATCGCTCGTTTAAAAGCCTGAGTAAACAAACAAGTCTCGGTCTTGTTTAAATCGCAACTCATTATGTTCCTCGGAAACACTCACCCACTTAGCTAACCTCATTTCCTGTTCACTCACCAGTGTAATTGACAAAAAAGTTCACATTATATATTGCGCCTTTCATGTCAGGTGCAGTTTCTTTTTTACTGTTACACAATCAAAAGTTTAGTAATGCTATGCTAATTTATATGAAAGTTGTGAATCAGCTAAATAGCGATACTCAAGCTTTTTAAATTTCTTATAACCATAATTTAATTTATGACTTCTTATAACGACACTAAGTGCATTAAAGGGGTAAATTACAAGACATTAGTTTGAAAGTGCCAGTTATATAGAGGTTTTTGCTCAACGGTAACGAAAGGCGGTAGTGGTTCTTCATAGGAGCAAAGCAATAACTAGTCTTACTAGTTTTGCAAATGCAAATTGCTACTCATTAACTGCATATCATACACAGGTTGAACCTTTTACTCGAAAGATTCTTACGTCATCTTGCAGAGCATTAGAGCGCCTTTCGTGTCATCAACAGTTAAAAGAGAGCAGTATACCAACACAAGTAACTGGAAAAAGAGACTGCCCCATATCATCTCTTCATCTTGCAGAGCATTAGAGCGCCTTTCGTGTCATCAACAGTTAAAAGAAAGCAGTATACCACACAAGTAACTGGCAAAAGAGACTGCCCCATATCATCTCTTCATCTTGCAGAGCATTAGAGCGCTTTTCGTGTCATCAACAGTTTAAAGACAGCAGTATACCACACAAGTAACTGGCAAAAGAGACTGCCCCATATCATATCTTCATCTTGCAGAGTATTAGAGCGCCTTTCGTGTCATCAACAGTTTAAAGACAGCAGTATACCACACAAGTAACTGGAAAAAAGAGACTGCCCCATGTCATCTCTTCATCTTGCAGAGCATTAGAGCGCTTTTCGTGTCATCAACAGTTAAAAGAAAGCAGTATACCACACAAGTAACTGGCAAAAGAGACTGCCCCATATCATCTCTTCATCTTGCAGAGCATTAGAGCGCTTTTCGTGTCATCAACAGTTTAAAGACAGCAGTATACCACACAAGTAAATGGCAAAAGAGACTGCCCCATATCATATCTTCATCTTGCAGAGTATTAGAGCGCCTTTCGTGTCATCAACAGTTTAAAGACAGCAGTATACCACACAAGTAACTGGAAAAAGAGACTGCCCCATATCATCTCTTCATCTTGCAGAGCATTAGAGCGCCTTTCGTGTCATCAACAGTTAAAAGACAGCAGTATACCAACACAAGTAAATGGAAAAAGAGACTGCCCCATATCATCTCGTCATCTTGCAGAGCATTAGAGCGCCTTTCGTGTCATCAACAGTTAAAAGAGAGCAGTATACCAACACAAGTAACTGGAAAAAGAGACTGCCCCATATCATCTCTTCATCTTGCAGAGCATTAGAGCGCCTTTCGTGTCATCAACAGTTTAAAGACAGCAGTATACCACACAAGTAACTGGAAAAAGAGACTGCCCCATATCATCTCTTCATCTTGCAGAGTATTAGAGCGCCTTTCGTGTCATCAACAGTTTAAAGACAGCAGTATACCACACAAGTAACTGGCAAAAGAGACTGCCCCATATCATCTCTTCATCTTGCAGAGCATTAGAGCGCCTTTCGTGTCATCAACAGTTAAAAGAAAGCAGTATACCACACAAGTAACTGGCAAAAGAGACTGCCCCATATCATCTCTTCATCTTGCAGAGCATTAGAGCGCTTTTCGTGTCATCAACAGTTTAAAGACAGCAGTATACCACACAAGTAACTGGCAAAAGAGACTGCCCCATATCATATCTTCATCTTGCAGAGTATTAGAGCGCCTTTCGTGTCATCAACAGTTTAAAGACAGCAGTATACCACACAAGTAACTGGCAAAAGAGACTGCCCCATATCATCTCTTCATCTTGCAGAGCATTAGAGCGCCTTTCGTGTCATCAACAGTTTAAAGAAAGCAGTATACCACACAAGTAACTGGCAAAAGAGACTGCCCCATATCATCTCTTTATCTTGCAGAGCATTAGAGCGCCTTTCGTGTCATCAACAGTTTAAAGACAGCAGTATACCACACAAGTAACTGGCAAAAGAGACTGCCCCATATCATCTCTTCATCTTGCAGAGCATTAGAGCGCTTTTCGTGTCATCAACAGTTTAAAGACAGCAGTATATCACACAAGTAACTACCAAGAGAGACTGGCCCATATCATCTAGATGACGTAAGAGAGTCTACAAGAAGTCGACCTTGATCGTAAAGACAGTTGGAACGTTGAAAAAGTATGCGCCTGCTGTCTATGCAACTTACCATGTACTCAATGTATTAAGCTTTACATTATAGCGTCGTCTTATATAACGTTGAAACTAATGTCACTTTTTCACCATTATTGAAATCTGACTGACAGTACCTAAGGTACTACTCACGTTTAGAAACCCTTGCTGAGCCCTTATCACAACAAAGTTACAAAGATCTCAAGTTTACATATCCGTATTGCTTACGACCATATTACATTTATTTGGCGACATAAAGAGTATCTTGTAAGAGCTAACAAAATAACAAAACTAAAAAATTCAGTTTGTTTTGGAATGAAATCTTTCAACGTACAGTACAAACAGAATCTTCTTGCATATAAAATATTTGTAACTCAATAAGATATAGCGTGAAAGAAGTTCATTTAGGTAAATTACAGAATTTGAGATTTTATTAATTATGTCAACAGTTATATCAATTGTGTGCAAAATTCTAGTATTTTAATAAGTTACACATCTAGTCAGTACTTGGACTTAGTTTTAAATCGAAACAATACTACAATATTTCAATAATAAATTGACCTCAACTAACCAAACCACCGTAAAAAGAAAAAAATGCGGATAAAAAAGTGTAACCATTGATATTTGAGATATAAACAAATATAAAACGAAGAGATTGAAAAAACGATGAATATGAATCGCATAAGGACGTTAGGCATAAAAGAGGCACTGCAGCAGGCAGGTGTCGCAATGCCAGAAACAAGGCGGAGCCGAGGTGAGGACATTGTGGTACACCCACCGTCTACACAGTGACTGTCTGTTTTGGATGGACTCATATCATATGTAAACCACCTACAACATGATGCTATTACTTCAAAATGAGAAGGGAAGGACTTTCCTAATTAAAAACGTTGGTTTGGTTGCAAATTCTATGAAAGAAATCGAGCTTTATTACACATAATATAAGTGCATAAAACATAAAAAATATTAGGATTTTTTTTCAAGACAAGTCCTAAAAAACAAACTCATTTAAGTGATAAAATATTTTTAGTCACCTTCTTTACTGACGTAAACTTAAAAAAACAGCTAAAACTCAAGATTAGTGGCAGAATATAAAAGTCTTTGCTTCGAAATTCATTTCCCTTTGAATGTTTTCTTCATTTGACTAATTCCTTGTCAATCCAGACAATCATTGAATAAAAAATACTTGTGGTCTACGACAAAAATGCCCTTATTCTTTCAATTCACTTAAAATGGCAACTTTCATTCTCTTCTCTATTTGGCGCAGATATAATTATTATTTTCGTTCCTGGCTATTTTTCAAGGATGTTAAGATAAAAACTTTATTTATCTTTGAGACAAAATTATTATTGGGTAGTTATAACCCTTTTACCACCCTCCCCCCCATTTTAGCCTCATTAAAATTAGCACACCTGACGATAGATTCCTTTGATACATTCCTCTACCGATTTCACAAAGAACTAGGTTATGATTTTACACAGTTCAAGATGGCGCTCGCTTGCCGGAATATTACAAGGAATATTTTCAAAGAAGGCCAATCTTCTTAAAATGCCCGACATGTGTAAAAAATGCAGATCACTGCTGGAGGAATTTTTAAAGCGAAGGATGGAATACCGGGGAGAAAAACAATAAAATTGCCGGCGATTAGAAAGCAACGTAGGCAGAAATCGGTTGGAACTTCGAAAATACTTGTGTGAAGTATCATCTGTATTTATACTCAGTCAGCTGTCAAACACATGTTCATTTCTGCTCGTGTAATTGCCCCAGCTGATCGTTGCCAACTACCAACCTCGCGGCGGAAACTGGGAGTCCATTAGTGCCAACTGTACCACACAACACCCGGCCACTCAATTACACCGTGGTTAGATTGGTACCGCTCCGGGATCCAAGGAAAGGCGATGTGTGAAAGAATCCTTATTGCAAATTATTTTGCCGCCACGCCACTCGCCGCAGGATAAGCTTGAACTACTGTTGACGACGTAATTGGGTCTAACTGTCAGAAAATTAATTGGAATAACGCAGTGAGAGATAGTTGATTGTTAATTATCTTTCTAGATTTCACATCGAATTTACGAAGTAGGTAAGCCTTGTACGATGATTGTTGTTGCTCCTTTAAAGTCTTTGGCGTTTGAAAATTGCTCCTTTTACTCTAAAAGAGCATTACATTTAGAACTCTTAAAAAGTGACAGGATAACAGGATTTCGGAAATTTGCCGTCGTTATGGTTACAAGAGGTATAACACAACGTTTCGAGGATTGGAATCTATCCTCTTCTTCAAGTGGGCGAGGTATTAGTACATACAAAAATAAAGTACAGAAAGAAGAAAAGAAGGGAAAGGAAAGGGTTCAAACGTACCCAAAAGCTGGTTGGAGTCTAGTCCAGGTGTTGTCACTGCAGAGGATGCAAGTCCCGAGCACAAGTCACGAGTACGAGAAACACAATCACACATCACACCGGCACGGATGAAAGTGAGATACTGTTCGTACAAAGTGTTTATGTATACAATTCGAATTTTTAAGTATTGTATTGATTAAACCCATTATACTCTTTCCTTATCGACCATGTAGGTTGGTGATTTTCTCTATAATTAACTAATTATTGTTCTGTTCCGGATCGCCAAAATTGCACACTTATCATCTAACTTACCTATTGTTTAATTTTACCCAAAAAAAATAAGGCTTCCCTTCAGTTTTATATGTACTGCATTTAACAATTCCTGCGAATATGGATTAAAATAAAACAATTCATAGTTTTTTCAGACTTATGTTTAACTAGTTCCCCAATCATAAACAGGAAAACCACATAGGTGTATTTATAAATGCTTCACTATCTTATAATCATTTTAATAAAACAGGTCGCAACCTACGTTTTCTTGGTAAAATCAGACAATTTTTACCTTTTTATTTTAAAAGTGTAGTTGTGATTAGTTATCAAACATTTTTCGTACCTGCATACAAACGAATACTACGATATTAATTATTTATTACAGTAGCGATGATGAAAAACTGTTTAATACTTTCTTTTCCAAAGCAAACACTATCCCTACTCAACATTTAATTTATAAAATAATTAAGGTATAATAATGTATATTTATTTTTTAACTAGCTGTTACCCGTGGCTTCGCACACAATCTTTAGAACCGAAGTCCTTATATTACTTAGTAAAAGCAATTATGATGGGTGTCCTATAAAAATTTTAAAACGTAAGTAGGCACACATCAGGTAGATATCTTTTTAAGTTCATGGTAAATAGTATCAGAGTTTAACTTAATTATTATATCATGTTTGGCATGTGTAGGAGCATTTCTGGTTCTAATAAATTATATACGTAACGTCACAGCTGAATCTGCCTTGTAATTCCGATCAAGAAAACACAAATCTCGGATCACACAGGTCTCGGAAACTTACTTCGGTCAAAAAGCGTATAGAGTTTGCCTTGTTGTTCTGACGAAGAAAAAATATATATACTTACGTAGGACCGAGATTCTTAATTCGGTTAAAAAGTGCCTACTTAAGACCGTTTAAATTCACTTGCTATGTCACAGTTTAGCTTGCCATATTGCCTCGATCAAAATACTATATACGTTAGATTATCTAGTTCTCTGAAATTTATTTTGGTCAAAATCGTGTTGACACAGTTGAGTTTGCCTTGTCCTGATGAAGAAAATACACACATAAGTAGGACTGAAAAGCCTATTACAACCTAGGGGAAGTCCTACCTACTTCTTATGTACTTTCGGTATAAGAGGAAAATTAGGTTATGCAATATTCCAAAGTAATATTGTTATTAAAGTTTTGTGTTACACTTGTTTTTTGGACTGTAGCCAGGGAAACAATAAATCGTTGAGGCATGTTGGTGTTCATTTCTCTGTTTTCCATAAGCCACTTTTAAAATGCAATATCACAATGTCAAGGAAGCCCACCAGTTTAAAATAACTTGAATGTGTGAAATCATTTATAACTTTGTCCATTAAGGTTGGTTACATAACAGTGTTTAAATAATATTTAAAATGCATTAAATTATTTAAATCCATTACTTGCACAATCTGGATTAAAATGTATATATTAACTTCATATTACTATCTGCATTACACTACTGATCAATCACTGTTTACTTAATATTTCATCAAATTTAAATGTAAAACAGATGTTCCAGCTAATTTGTCAACATATATAACTGAAGGTTTGAACAGCTGTGTAGTGCTAGTTTAATTTGTTTTATGAAATGTAAAAACTACAATTTTTTGTGAATTAAAAATTATTCCAGGTAAATTTTCTTAACTTTTTCTTCATTAAAACCTTCCTCGGATTTCAATGGACGTTTTACAGAAAGAATTAACAGAATTGGTCCAGCCGTTCTCGAGATTTGCACTTACAAACACATTTTGCGATTCATTTTTATTTATAAGATATCTGAAAAAAAGCCTAATAATGCCTATAGTAATAACATAAACAAATGTGAAATTATATAAAAAAATAATCAAACCATTGCTATAATTAGGAAATAATTTTCAGGAAGAAAGTCTGTGATCTTCTTTTTAAGTTTTGAAGAGATTACATTGGATTTTCTTGTCAAAAATCTTTAACATTTTTCACATATACAATGTACGAGTATATTACGGATAAAACCCCAAACTACAAATTGTGGAAGAAATTATGGAAAATAAACTATTTAGATGCTACACTGTACTACCTCCAACTTAATATATTTTTATACACTTTATTTTCTTGAGAGCACATTTTGCGTCATTAGAATGAAACTAGCACATGCCCTTTTCACTCTGTAACCTAGGTTATTACTACAATACCATCTGTTTGACTAGTGCACCCTCCTGGGTCACATCTATGTAACATCTCTTTGTTAAATGCTCCTGACCTCTGACACACAAGGCGGCGCGATTCCCATAGCGCTTTGTAGTCTCTTATCTGTTAACTTTACTACTTTCTAAAGAGCCAATCAATCAAACCATTGTTTATCCACTTGGTATTGTGTGACAGAGTGGCCTAAATAAAAATGAGTATAAATCAGATTCCATTGGGCTACTTGATCTTTGACATAACTTTTGTCACCAGAATGAATATAATGTTCGCCACTCTAGTTTGGTAATCAATCCATAAGAACCAAAGAATGTTAAAATGTGGTGTTCCAATGAGCCTTCGAGGATTTTGAATTCACCCAATTGCTTTTTGTTTCTACATTTCGGGATCATTATAAAACAATAGTGTGAAAAGTCTTTCTATTTGGACTTCTGGCATTAATACTTACAATTGTTTTTCATACTTATCGCATAATGCTCTGTGTTTGTCTACTAAATAAAATTAAAAAGTAAAGAACGCCTTTTTACCAGGCGAAGTTAGGGCTAAGAAGCCCTCTCTAACACTTAACCTGGGGACAACGGCTTAAAGGTGACTTCCGAACCACCACCAATGGCCGAACAGGCGGGCTGATTGCAAGGACAGAATCGCTCAGCGGTCACCCATCCAAGCAGTACCCACGCTCGGCGTTGCTTGTTTCGGTTATCTCGCGATAACCACTGTACAAACTACACTGCGCCATTAGCCTATAAAATCTTTAGTTACAAATGAAAGAGAGGTTTCTTAAATGGAGAGTACTGAAATTCTCGTACCTTGAATACATCTTCATAACTTTCAAATCTCTTGTTTAAGGACCTCTTTATCTTTAAGAATATTGTGATTATCAAGTACTTACGTAAAACCGCAATCGTTAATGCAATCGACTCTTACCTGAAAAAACAAAGGTTATTAGAATTAGACTCAAGTCATTCTAAGAATACTATTACACAGATGTGGTTATCTTGTTGAGGACTTTCAAGGAATTTGGGATTTTCAAGGAATTACAGAACCGGCCTAAACGTCTTGCTCGATCACTTTCACAAGTGTGTTCAAGAAGTAGTGCTAAATTGACCGAATCGACATAATCACTATTTCAAATGGATTAGGGACCAAAGCCCCAGAAGACTCGCTCCTCGAGGAAGATCGGTCTGTAATCCCGGGCAGTTTCTTCTGTCAAACGTGTAAGATTTAGTCCATCAGGCGGGTCTTATCCTTGAGGAATTTCCTAATCCTGTGACAAATACTATTAATAAAGTTTAACGAGCTGAATATAGATCATTATTGACACTGATGCTACCGGTAAAGAAATATAATTCGGCACCTTTCTAACAGTGAAAGATCATTTTAGTCGATTCAAGAACACTGTTAGAATAAAAATAGATACCCATGGGGAATTATCCTTTGTTGGTTAAACTTATTTTACAGTATGCATACATAACATAACTATCCTTTATTTTTAATGTATTTGGGTAAAAGATGAATTACATCTTGGTACTTCATGGAAAGACTCCGGTGATTAGTATGGATTTTTTCCAGATGAGAGTAACCCTTACTAAACAGATTTCGCACCCCCTTACGTAGATACGATGCTAAAAGCCATGAGGAATAGGATCTTTCTAACATAAATTTTGAGTAATAACGATTAAAAACTAAAAATTCCACAGTCTATCCAAATGTAATCAATGATTTTTAACCTCAAAACCTTCTGCCCTTTTAGATCAATTTTAGGCAAACCTCACGTGTAAAACTATACGGACTATTTAATTTGCAATATTCTAATCTTGACATAGCTGTCATTTTGTTTGGAGTGTACTTTATTAATTTAGTCTTATCATTGTCATCTTATTAACAAAGCTTTGAAAACCTTAGAATGACCTTAACTAACCCTTTTATGACTTTAAAAATTGAATGTGTTAATTCCTAGCGATTCATTAAGGACCCAACTCCTTGAGAAGGTAAAAAAAGTCACCGATGGCACAGAAGTATGTTATAGACCCTATGTTACGGAAATATGTAAAGACCTATTTATATATACTTGTGGAACGTTTTGAACAACAAGTTACCTTCCATTCAGAAGTTAGACAAAGCGCAAGATAGATTTATAAAATGCAATATATAAAAGAATATCAATACTTTTATCCCTTTTCCTTCTGACAGTGGACACGAACCGGTGTTCATTCATTCCTCCTGTCGCTAAACCGGAGGCCCCATATCAAACTACACGACAGAAGGAACGCTGGCCTGAAATACCCAGAAAATCTCTCCAGTGAACTAGCCGTGAGAACGCCGTTTCACTGGCAGTTTCACAAGATGTATAACAAAAAGCGCTGGAATTAAGTGAAAAAATTTATTCCTCCACGATTCCTATCTTTTATTGATATCTTCATCTTTCTCTAAGGCAGACAAGTTTTTAGATTCATCTATTTGTATGGATACAGCTAATACAAATTACACAATTCTGTGTGTACTCGATCTTTGGCTGGCACTGTTAAGAATATCTGTTTAGCTGAACGTCTTTGGTAACATATAAATATATAAAACCGTATTACGTAATTTGGAAACCTGCATGGTTCGGAACCCACTTAAAATGTAGATCAATTAATTTCTCAGATCATCGGGCATTATTAATGATATCTTTATGAATCAGCCGACCTTCGATAATAAAACTACTACACAGGGCACTCTGACTCATTCTAGTCACAGGTAAATCTCATATTCACCCAAAGTAACGGGCACGGCGCGGCGACTGTAATGGATATGAAAGAGTTGTCAAATTTTACAATATAAGAAAAGAGTGTCATTTAGAAAGTAAACATAACCTATGTGCTTAAAGTTAATTATTGACGATGGATGGTTTGAAAGGATAGTAAGATTTGTGTATATTTGCCATAGTTAAACACTGGGTTTCGAAAACTATAGTATGTACTAAGGTTTTGTGCACTTGAGGAAGAGGGTAGACTTCATCCTCGAAACGTTGTGATAACATATAACGATGGCAAATGTCCGAAATCCTACAATCCTTTCGCAACCTATATGGTTAAAAAGTTTATTTCTCAGGTCACAGAACTCTTAAATCATAATGTTTTTATGGAACAGTTGATCTTAGATTGTAACAAGACTACACAGGGCATCCTCACTCATTCTACCCACAATTAATCTCATATTCACTCACGACTTGGTGTCTGTCTCGCATGTTTAAAATCGAAAGAACTAACTGGAAATGAACAGTGTTCATTCAGACTCCCCGAATTCAAGGACGTCTAAACTTGTTATACGATAAGAGTATTTTGGTTTTGATGTCACTTGTGCGATGCCATTAAACGAGCCGGGAGCCACCAACTGTTCGATAAATCTCCGTCCGGGGAAGACGAATAGCTTGGCGAGTGGAAGATATAAATTGACTCTACCTGGCGCCACGGGGGATTATTGAATTAGGCGCAACTGCGCTCCATTTCGCCACGCTCAGCAGTAGAACACTGACTGCCCATTGGACCGAATCGGGGTTACGATCAGACGATTCTTGTCGTCGCGAGCAATGCAACTGGAGATTAAAGTTGTCCGAGGAATGTCTGGAGAGGTATTTCACTTACATCGCTTTGCGGCTGAGGTTAGAACAATGTTACCGAAATCGTTGACCACCGCTAAGATATCACGATTTACAAATCCGAGTACAATCACCCATCACATGATTTGTTTGTTCCCACTTCAACTTTATGGCCATAATTTCGATAACATTAACATTTTCTTCAATTATTAGCAACAAAAGTATTAAATTTGCTGCATTTTAGTAATGGATTCGAGACAAGTTACTGAATTAACCTTTTAAACTCCTTTTTCCAGTTGTGCATAGGCACAACTATAGCTGCGTGCATAGGCAAAATTCAGGGTTAGTATGGAGCCTGAAGACCCATACCAAGAAACTGTTCAAAATCAACACGTCAAGTTTAAGGATAAATTACGGCCACCAATCCATGAACCCCACTTATTTTCCGACAAGCTGCGCTGTCACCGGTAGCCGAGTGGTTAGCGTCTCGGCTTACAATTCCAGTGGTCCCGGGTTCAAATCCCAGTTAGAGCATGAAATTTTGCACGCTAATAAATATTCATCTAAACCTAGGCTGAATTACTGTAATGAAAGATTCCCGATTAGAGCTGTAGTTGAACCACCCACAAGAAGTAAAAATGTACTTTGTACTTTAATATACCATTATATACTTTATACCTTATAAAATGCATAACCGTCAAGATACCACATTTCGTCTACTCATTTAATTATAATCTATTGAACCGAGATGTTTTAAATGGTTTTGGAGTAAAAAGGATTGCCTAAATCCCATAGTTTGTCTTTTAAAATGCCATAGGTGCGATGTAGAAATGCATAATTGGAATATTTACGGAATTTAAGACAATAACCTTTGAGATGCCGAGGTATCAAATTTAAAAACTGGTGGAGTTACGAGGATTGTACGGTGCTACGAATCGTGGGTTGCATAATATTAGAGCAAAGTCTGAGCGACCATCTGTCTGTAGAAGCCAGGGTCGGTGGGCGAGAGGACCTTCGATAGGAGTCTGCTTGTGTAGGCAGCAACAGCAGCAGGTCCGCAGAGAGGCGACTTTCCCTCTCGATCTGCTGGCAGGCCGCGATGAAGACATATCCTTCACTTGATAGTACTCTAGACCCAGTTAGATGTACAGGTGTTTCGAAACATAAATTGTCTCGATAGCTTATTCTAAAAAAAGATAGACCTACACCCATTGAGTACAGTAAATGCTTCCTTTAGGATTTGTAACGCTCTAAATGATGTTACGCTTACTGCAACAAATATAATTATTTTAATGAATTATTAATAGCTAATTATTATTGGTTTCCAGTTCTACAGTGGGTATTGAATAGACACTGTGCCGGATCGCCTGGGTATCTTCACGACCCTTCTACCTGTGACCACCCCTTAATCGAGAAAGCGCTTTGAATTAAATTTCCTCAAAAATACAACATACTTTTGCGTCTCATCTTTTCTTATTAGATACACATCTTAGTCATTCACTTTAAACCAAACGATCCAATAATGTTTTAATAATCATTTTTGCTTGATATGCCTTTTGCTTTCAAAGAAAACATCGCCATGCATAACTAAACAAAATGGTTTTAATTTTGATAGGAATTTTACAACAAAAGTTCAATTTGTGACTAACGTACATTTCCTTTCCTCAAAGCATACGTCAACGAACAGACTATCCATAAATATAGTTATAGATATTTTACAGTAAAAATTCAGTTTGACACATAACGTCTTAGTAACGTAAAAGCGATTTAAGTAGGTTTTAACGGAACCATATATTAAGAAAAAAGAATATGCGGAATGATATCCGCTGGAGCAAATTGGCTATTTAGACTCATAGAATACGACTTCAAGAACTATTATATAAAACCGGATCAAGCAATGAGTGTAGTTGCTGCTTGGATGGGTGACCGCTGAGCGATCCTGTCCTTGCAAGCGGCCCGCCTGCCCAACCATTGGTGGTGGTTCGGAAGTCACCTTTTAGCCGTTGGTCCCCAGGTTAAGTGTTAGATAGGGCTTCTTAGCACTAACTTCACCTGGTAAAATAATACATCTTTACTTTTACTTTTGTTATATACGATATTACGCACAACAAATAATTTTGCTCTAAGTTTACGATTAAGTGAAGTGCACAAGTGAAAAACAGGAAAGTACTTTATCACCTCCAAAAAAGTAACTGAAGTCTGATAATGGCCACCCTTCAGTTATAAAATGTGTGCATAATACATAATTTTAAAAGGTGATTTTTATAGCCAGTTTCATTTTTTTTATACCTTAACATTATAACTTGCTGAAAACCACTCAAAAATACGGAGAAAGTGTTTTACGTCTTATAAGTTCAACGTTTAGTTTAGTAGTTTTATTCTTTCCTCTACGCAGAAGTCAGCTTTGTAAATAATGACATCTATGTGAATACTGACGTCACCCACACATACAAAGATAGATAACAGGTTAAACTTACGAAGGGCAAACACCATAAAGGCGCGAACCCCCCTCTCCACACCCCACCCAAGTCAGCCAACTTGAGAACTGGTTATAGTCCCCTGTTCAGGAGGATGTAACTGTGAAATAGTTTCTCTGTAGATAAATACAAAAATATCGTTTTCGAAATACTCCCATGAAAATTTTAAATAGGCTTTTCACTCAAATGCGATTAAAAAAAACATTCTTCTGTTGGTCCGTCTTTTGAAAAACTCATGTATTAATAGACAAAGTGAAACATTTATTGAACAGTTTTATCTGGCTTTATACTATACACTATGTGATTTTTTAATTGGTAAAATTTATATTTTTTATTACTTATTATTAGATCAACTTTATATAAAACTAGCTGTTCCCCGCGGCCTCGCACGCTTTTCGTAAGCTTTGCCCCTGTATGTGCACTTCTGGTTCAAGTGAATTATATTTCCAACGACGATGTGTTTGTGTTGTTGCCACGATCCAGAAACTGTCAAAAGTATACGTTTATAGCCATTGTCTACGTACATGTACTTTATTATAAAGTGGTCTAACACTCAAGCTTTAAGTTCAAGCAGAAATGTATTTTGAAGACAAATATACATCAAAGCTTGGCGCCTTCAAATAGTTTTTCGCTATTTAATATACTTAACTTTCTCGTAATCGCAGTTTATAGTGTACAGGTGCTTTCAAAACTTTTAACTTTTGCAGTGCCGCTTGGTGGCGAGATACATCAATAGGCATAGCATACCTTCTCCGTCGAAAAATACATATATATACAAATTTTCTTAATGATCGGTCAAATAGTTTACGATTTTATAAAGGACATACATACAAACATTCATTTATATATATATATATATATATATATATATATATATATATATATATATATATATATATATATATATATATATAGATAGATAGATAAAGAAGGGCGTTTTCAGAAGTAGACTCTCTCGGGGAGACGTGTCGAACATTATCCAGGAATAAGGATTACTTGGATAGGTCCTTAAGAGCTGTTTAGTCGAGCAAGGAAGTGTTAAAAATGACAGGACAGGTGTAGCTAATCTTGGTAGAGCCTCTGTCGCTTCGGTTCTGTGCACGTGAGTTGCTCTGGAGTATTTCCTGATCCTGCAGAACATCTCTAATCCTCTCTGTCCGATGTGGTGTTAATAATTGAGTAGTTTAAAACATTTCACCAAATATCGTTTGATGTAATCTTTAATCTGCACTACTTTTTATCTCAGAACAACGTACTTTTAAATTTAGTTGAAACCCTGTTTTTAACTAAAATTTCAGGACCATAAACAACTCTTTTTTCTGTCCCCTTTTTCAGATTTTACAAAATATTGTTAGGTAACAAAAAAGCTAAATCGTAATCTTTAAATTATAAATTTCTTATCAAAACGTTTTATTTAAATTATTAATGAAAATAAATCTCGAGTCCATTTGTTTGCTCGACATACATCAGTGATTATTACCCTTACCACTTGGTCTTTCGCTAGTACTCTATCAATGTTTTAAAACTCTATTCTAAATTTGTGATCTTGTTTTGGAAATTCAATATTTAGAGGGGTTTTTAATAGATAATATACATAATATCCAGTTCGACGGATCCCTCTAGATATCCTCGCAGAAGTGTGTCAGGATAGCTATCCACCTGAGAAAGAGATCAAATTACAGGTCTCGAAACGTAGTTTTTACTGATTTCTTGCGTTACCGAACGATGGTAAATGTCCGGAAAAATCTTGAAATCTTGTTTTCTTCACTTTTGGAAGTGTTCAAACAACGAATATAAGAACGAGCTGACAGTTAATAACTTCCTACAAGATTGTGTTCAGCAATACATTATTATTTGCTATAAGGTAAAAGTGTAATTAGTCAAGTAAAGTAGCGCGACTAGACAGAAATATAATTTATTACAATTAACAATGAGACAATGAGCACAATTGAAGAACCAGCTGACTAAGGGTGACTTGATTTCTATCAAGTGACTAATGGAAGTTCCATTGCTATTTACTAGCTATAAAAAAAAACTTGTTCTATAAGTGAGCAATTATAGTAATTTCAATTCAAGTGTAATGTTTTAATTTCTCTTTACCACTTAACATCCCACCACCATGTTACACAAAGTAGGAGTGACTCAAATCACGTATCGCGTAACAAGCTTCGCTAAGAGCTTTAACTGTTCCATAATCGAACTCGAACTTGCTTTTGTAGAAATTAATTTTTATGAAAATTTCAATTGTACACCTCAATTGGTCCTCGATGCATCCTGCGGATAGACAGACGGACAGAGGAAGAAAAGTTTACCTGCTCAGTGATAGTCTTCAATGATGCTCATCCAGATTCTATGGATGGCCATGCATCATCAGGAAATTCGATATAGCCTACAGGCATGTAGGAATTAAGTTTCAAGTAAAATCTCAAGAATATAGCCTAGTCCTTGAGTACCTTGCGGGCAGACAACTAACAAACGACAGGAAGAATAAGTTTCCATCCTTATTGAGTGATAAATGTTTACCGATGCTCACCCAAATCCCATGGACGAGTATGCACCATCATCAAACTTTATCTTGCCCATTCAAAAGTTAGGTAGTCATACAAAATTCAGTCACAAAGCTCATTTTGTTCTCGAGATAATCAGCGGACAGACGGAACAGTAACTTTGACATACGTTTGAATGATTGACTGACATCATAGCTTGAGTGCCATTCAGAATCACTGATGGTCGTGATGATTTTGTGACTCCACTAACCATTCACTTTCACATCCTCCGTGGTATACTAGAGGTTAAATCGGAGTCAAAACTGTAGACTCCAAAATATAGCCCTTAGTCTTCCTAAATTTAGAGAATCCACCACTTCCTTTCCAAATGAATTTTGTGCTTTGTTTATTTGATGATCAAAACCAGTGCAATTTAAGGTATTCCACGAGCTTGTAGCGGAGGTACAAAAGGAAGTACAGCAACACCTTGGGCTGTACAAGACCCCACTACTGTAGCCCTTGTACAATAGCCAGCTTCGAATGTCCGTACTTTCTCCAGACAATGAATGGTCGTGTGCAGGGTATGTAAATCTGCCGGCACGACCGAACATTACAGCAGCACTAGCAGTCGCTCTAGTTGGTCGACATACGGTAGCGGGACGGCCACGCAGGTGTAGCCGCCATTTGTTCCCTCGTGGCTCTAGTTCCTTGTCCTTTCACCTTGGAAGAATGGATCCTTACTTTTATGACCGCCGTATGTTTTGATAAACAGTATCGTAAAAACACACACACGTAAATATGGTTGCAATATTGTCAGAAATTGATGCAGTCCATTAAAATGCCAGTACCAAATTGCCAATGGCGCAGTGTAGCGGGTACAACGTTATCGCAAGATAACCGGATCAAGCAACGTCGAGCTTGGCTGCTGCTTGGATGGGTGGCCGCTGAACTATCCTGCCTTACAAGCAGCCCGCCTGCCCGGCCGTTGGTGGTGGTTCGGAAGTCACCTTTAAGCCGTTGGTCACCAGGTTGAGTGTTAGAGAGGGCTTCTTAGCCCTAACTTCGCTGGTAAAATAAAAACATCTTTACTTTATTTTTTATCCTTACATGTTTTTGTGATAAACATAAATCGAGTTACCCTTATGTACGTACATTTTTTTTAATGATATTTGGACAGAATGAATAATAAAATTTTCTCCTACTATATTTGTCTGGTAAAATAAGACAATTTTACTTTTTTTAACTTTTACTTAAAATGCCCTCCCACCTCAACGTAGCATAGTGGGAAGCTGTTCTCTAATCAAAAGGTACCGGGTTCGAATCCCAGGAAGATCAATACAATTTCGCAAATGTTTTTGGGTTTTTTCTTTAATATAATCAATTAAATGCATATGACATATAATAGACTCCCTTGAAAAATAAGCAACACAAACGTTTATACAAACGTTTTTTTATCTATTCTCAATTTTTTTGTTTTTAATTTTGAAAACAATAACGTTAAAAATTTAATTAGTCTTAATAATGTAGTTTGAAACCCTCAATGCGTCACCTAGGACTCAATTACTTTTCACTAATCAAATTTCCAAATGTACCTATTGGTATAGTCACAAACATTTACATAGGTTACGTTCATCCTCTGACATTTTCATGATCGAAAGTGCCAGAAGACTGATTCTGAGATAGTCATAGTGGAGTTCTTGTCCTTTATTGCCTTGTTATACCCGTTTCATGTCATGTCTGATTAGTTCCACTTCAACCACATCCTCCTCCGCTCATTCACTTTTCTCCACAGGATCAGGATAAAAACGATCCAGGTTCTTACATAAGTTAGAGATCTAACAGTAACTATTGAACAGCGACTGGACATCACATTCTTTGCAATATTCTGACTTGCCGATTGAGGTTCAAATATCCAATAAATGGCCGCTATACAGTTGAATGTAGGAAGTAGACGTGGCCTTTTTAATGAATCTAACGCAACAACTGCAGTTCTGGTAGTAGTACTATACTTCGCCATACAACCACACTGATACCTAAGATAATAGTAATTCTTATAAGCAGCCAAAATGAGACCTAAATCTGAGCCAAGCAGAGTCTACTCCAATCGTAGCCATGCATTTCTGATAATATGAGCTCTTACCGCTGTTGTTGCTGACAAGAGACGTAGAGGCCAAGGAAGAATTGGTCTGTCGAGGAAGGATGCGTTTAACCATGAATTGTGAAATCGGAATAGATAGATGTCCCTCGCCCAGAGGGCTAGTAATATACTTAGAAAACTGTCCTGCAACTTATCCCACCACTACTGTAACCTATGATTAAGGATTTCCATTATGTAAACCTATGGAAGTACTTAGGCTATCACTCGTTATCGGACTATTGATCCATATCCATTCCATTCATCCTTCACTTAAAATTTCTCTTCAGTTGGTTTTTGTTATCCTAAGGCAAAACGTGAAGACCTTTTGGATAGGCCGGAAGAGGATCTGGCTCATCAAGGAGGAATACAAATGAGACTTTTTCTCTTTGCAAACGTTTCGAGAGTATCGAAAAAAAAAACGGGAGAAAAGTGGCATATCCCGAACATCTGAGAAATTCAGAATCAGATTCTTTAAGAAGGAAGATTGGTTCTTGCATTTTGCTTTCAGATCAGAATAATGGTAGCGTTATGAGAAATCAAAGAACAGGAAGAAAATAAGCAACTCCAAGTAAATTATTTGCACATCCAAGTCTGTAGATTTTGAAGGAAACAGGAGTTTTCCAGACATTTCCCATCGTTCAGTGATACAAAAAAGTCAGTGATTCACAATCCTTCCATCGTCAAAAATAACTTCAAACAAAGAATTGTAGATGTTACTTAACGATTTCAGGAATATCCGCATTGGTAAAAGACCCCAGCAAGAGTAATGCCCATATAAACTACCCGAAGTACAACATCGAGCTTGCAATTTTAAAATCACCCAGATGGTTAGTGCATTACAAGATCAGGAAATACCTCAGACCAAATTATCTGCACGCAGCTAAGGTGACAGAAGCTCTGAAGGATTAGCTGCACCATTCCTGTCACTTAAGTCGATCACTTAAGTCTGTTCTGCCTTCTGCTCAGTTAAATCTGTTTGGTTAGACTTAACATTCGGATTGTCCGCCCATTTCAAACCACGTTCTTGTAATGTTGGACACACAGTAGTTATCGGAAAAGCACGTGCCATTGTTTCACCACTGAAACAGACTCCAAAAGGAGTGAAAGCGATGTGCTTCGTAGAAACGCTGGATCTGAATCAGAAATGGCAGATCTACAACTGTAACCTCGATTGTCATCTGACGATTTTAGAACCACAACTCCCACCAGGAGGACCAAGCACATTGTCGACTACTGCAGTTATGTGACCTTAATAATACCATGCAACACAATCAAATAAAGCTTCTTTGACAATATTTTTTCGATAGGGAACTAAAATCCGACCGGTATTTAGCCAACGTCTAAGACTATTCAAATATGCCAGACGTATGTGTACGCTGTTTATACTAATGTGTAGCCCAAAGCCAAAAAAAAGCCGCTCACAAAATGTCCTCATACACATCAAAGTGATTCTGAGTGAGAAATGCTAAATTTAAATATATAAAATTTGTGTGAATAAATTATGTTGGATCGAATTAAACAACAAGTGATTATGGAGCTAATGATGAATGCAAACTGCGCCACTGTTAAATTACTGTACAATCTGAGAATACAAATTCTAAAGAAGACATTTGAATGCTGAATAAAAGCGTGTACTTAACGAAAAATATCTAAAACCCCGAAATTTTCTGCAGTTTGCGGAAGAACAGTGTCATCTCCTTCCGCCCTGCACGATAATGTGCATCTTACACTTTTATGTTACAATTCCATTGTAACACATATATTACAATACAAATGTTAAATGGTTTGTTTAACAACATTAACCAAGATTGTTTATTTCGGAGATGCGCCACTCGCAGGGGCGTATATAGAAGATTATTTCAGGGGGGGAGCAGGCATACGGGGTACTTTAGGCGGTATAATACATCTTCCAAAAATAGGGGCACGGAAATC
This sequence comes from Homalodisca vitripennis, assembly GCF_021130785.1. Lineage (NCBI taxonomy): Eukaryota > Metazoa > Arthropoda > Insecta > Hemiptera > Cicadellidae > Homalodisca > Homalodisca vitripennis. Next base: position 134,390,981 of record NC_060213.1, read on the forward strand.
CTTCCCCGGGAAATTGTTGAGCTTTAAGACTAAAAAATGTGGAGCTCCCTAAGACCCCCCATTATATACGCCCATGTGGAACTGTAAATGGTGGTAGATGACCAGTGATAAGTATAGGACTATTTTGCTATCGTATGCGTAAAATATTAAAAAACGAAGAATTGAAATGAAGAGTTTTCTTCCCTTTCAAATCTAGTACAACTAATCGTACATTAATTATTATTGAATCAAATATTCGGTCTTTACGCACTGGCATGTCTACATACTAATGTATGTACTATGTAAGACCACTCCTCCATAGTAGAATTTCGGTTGTTTCCGCATAGATTTGATATGGTATTTCTCTTTATTTGGACATTAAAGTCAATATTGTTTCAAGTCAATCTCTCTAAGTGTCCTCATTTTGTTTGGTCGTATTAATATCTCAATCTTGGCTCAACAGACCGTTGACAATTGGTTGAAAAATAAAGTTTGTTTTTAGCTCCTTCAATTACTCCGCGGAATCCCTTTGCTGGAACCGATTCCCGCATCAATGCAAGAACGTTTCTATTACAACCAAACAATGGCTCGTGATGGAATTACTTGATGGATGGGCTCGTTAAAAAGCAGTAAAGTTAACAGATAAGTGACTACAAAAGCTCGAGTGAGGAGCCGCCTGCCAGTCAGAGGTCGGGGGGCATCGATGTACAGAGGGCACTCGTAATGGGTGTGTGATGCAACTACGACCGAGATAGCATTAACTGATTGTGTCACAGCAGTAACTAAAGTTAAATTACGTGTCTGCAATGGTTTATTGTTAAAATGCATTCCTTTGATTCATAAGGACAACAAAGTTGTTTAATGAATTAATAATAATATACTATAATAGGCAGTAAAAAATATACAGGTCTGAGGAGAGGTTTTTCGATACGTTAATAGTGTCTCTTGTTGTCTTGTGTCTTTCGATAACACAGTTTTTAGTGTAGTTATTGGAGACAATGGTGATAAGTAGAAAAAGTGTAATTGCAGACCTATTTCCATATTACAGATAATTTTAAAAGTGGTATGCTATCGGATTTTGCGATACTGTAGTTATTGCGAGACAATGGTGAGAAGTAAAAAAGTGTAATTTTAGACCTATTTCATTATTACAGATAATTTGAAAAGTGGTATGCTATCGGATTTTGCGATACTGTAGTTATTGCGAGACAATGGTGAGAAGTAAAAAAAGTGTAATTTTAGACCTATTTCATTATTACAGATAATTTGAAAAGTGGTCTGCTATCGGATTTTGCTATAGTGTAGTTATTGCGAGACAATGGTGATAAGTAAAAAAGTGTAATTTTAGACCTATTCCCTTATTACAGATAATTTGAAAAGTGGTCTGCTATAGGAATTTACGATAAAAACGCATACTAAAAAGCCGTTTAAACATACCAAAATAAATTATGCACACTAAACGAAACGTACACATTTATTGCTGTAAAAATAGTTTAACTTTAACTAAACCTATTCTTTAAAATTTAGTCTATAAAATACTTGTTATTTGTATCGATATAAATAAATACTACAAAACACACGACTTAAAATTGAATACCTTGCGAAGTTGGCTTATTGTTTTTGTTATATATGACTTTTTTCCAATCTTTCTCAACTGTGGTCCGTGTTATAAAAAAGTTGGCACTTTTATAAGCGTAAATAATTGATTTGATTTATTCGCTTTTTTTCTTTTGAGCTTCCATCAAATCATACAAACGAGTATCACTGATTGACTTATAGAATTCTTAATTTCATTAGGCTTTGCAGGTTTTGAAAAGAACACTTGTAAAATATAACTGAAACAGAATATGTATTAGTTTCTCTAGTGTGGCTACTGTTCTTTACATAGATAGAAGGAGATTCAAACAACACTATTTATCATATTTATCTACTGTCAGTGAAATGTGTGTTTGAACAATTTCACTAGTAACAAAACAGAACTGTGCTTCAGAATGAAAACATGACCGTAGCGTCGGAATGGATGTGATGATCAGGTATAGTAAATAAGACGCTGATATCTGTGTGGTCAGGTTGGCAGAAATTGAGTACCCAGTTTCTGCGGCTATGTTGGCAGCAACCAGCTGATAATTACAGCAATTGGACGAGTGTCGGCCATCTGAGCTTATAAACACTGCTGCTGTCGCAGTTCCAATTGTCCAACACTCCGCCTACATACTTCCGTAAACACTTGTAATTTTGCCATTTCTCGATTACAGCATTCCTTTCCCCGCATTTTACCTTTTCAATGAAAGAATGTCCGCAACCTGTTTGACTATGCACGAAAGTCTGACCTTTATTGCCTTAATTAAGGTTAACTCAACAAGATTATTCTTCGCGATGATTCACAATTACAAGAGCATTTCTGCAAACTGCAGGCATAAGTCTATTTCCGTTTCCGATGACGAGATTTGCGGTGGGGTTCTAGTGAGAAGTTGTAGCATCACTGTTGACCGCAAATTAAAATAGATATCCCTATGCAGTCTTCGTCATTTTACCGTTGAACTCGTTTTATTTAACTCTTTAAATCGTTGTTTTCAAAGAATACACATATATATATATATATATATATATATATATATATATATATTCGATATGGATTTAAATTGTGTTTACCTTTACCGAAGATCTTAGGAATTTCATTATTAATACATACTGGCTATATAATAACCAAAACTATTTTTCTTTTATCGTTTGAGATAATGTAACAAATATTACTGCAGATTCTAAGATTGGAATTAGTCTATTAAGGCCCACTACACAATGTGGATAAAAAGGACAATTTCAAAAGGATATGCTCTCTTTATAACCCCATCAATACTCAAAGAGGCAAGAAGATAAAAAGGAACAGGACTTTTCCAAGACCGACACTAACAAACACGGAGCCGTTACTTAAGTTTAAGGTAAGGCATAAAACCATGCCAAAAGAAACATAAAAAACCACAAAAATTAAACCTTGATATTTACATCTACAAGTATATGGATTCCTTATTAAATTGAGGTTACTTATAAAAGTTAATTTTACAACTTCCAAAAACAACAACTTACAAACACAAACTACACTTTTACAACTTACACGTTTCCAAAAACATTCATAGGCACTAGAAAAACCGATAAATGGTACTATTTATCTCTGACATGTGCCAAGTCCCGAGACATTATTTCAGATAGTTCTAATGTTCGACGCTAGGGCGCGCCACGTAAAATCAACACTACGTTTCGAGATGTGTAATCTGATCTCTTCCTCAGGTGAATAATTTAACACGTAAATACCAAAGCGTTGTGACACGCCTTAACCAGAAATAACAACAAGCATGATGCGTGCTTAACCCATGCCTGCTATCTCTAATCCTTGCATTTAACGAAATAAACCCTAATTATTATCAACTGAACTAAAGAAAGGTCACGATAGGACTGCACGCTATGACCAATCACTGATAAGAGTTAAAATGCATATTGAGCTGCATAGGCAACATGAGTCACACCAACATGTTTGTTGTGGTTTCTCACTTAAAGGGGAACCTGTATTAAAAAAAAAATGTATTTAATTCTTTATGTTATTTTTTATATAATTACACCTCGTAAGAGGATCAAAACACATAGTTTAAGTTTACGTGAACAGTTCTAACTAACGTTGTATTACAAGACCCATGAGCGTATATAAAGGAGGAGCTCGGGGGATTCCAGCTCCCCCCAGAAATATTTCAAGACAAAATTAGAAATGCACCTAGTATTTTTAAGACAGCACATTCATGAGGTCTCCTTCAACAATTTTCCGGAGAAGGATTCCAGAGCCATTGTTTTTAAGGGTACTTTTAATTTCAAAACCACACCGAGTTCAGCCCCCTCTGAAATAATTTTCTATATACACCACTGAGTAAAACTGTAGCACGGTTTTAAAACATAGATCACAATTAAAAATTAGCAAATATTTTCACGAAATTTACTTTTTATTAATTTATTATTTAATACATTTATTTGAAACTAAGGTATTATTTAAATGTATAATATAAGTTGTAGACAAACTTATAAATTTTTAAATAAATAATCAAGGTCCCTACATATGCCTACAACAAAACTTGATTTGCCACTGCTACCAGTGTAGAAAAATTGAAAACTACTATTTTCGGCACACATCCCAGTAATACTGGGAGTATAAAAACATGTAGCACATTAAATTTGTAAAGAAACAGCCGTATAACATGTTCTTTAATGTATGTATCATTTACCAAACAGGTTCAGGGAAAGCCATAGAAGAAATTTTAACCAGAAAATATTTCTTCAAAAATGTTACCGTATTTTTTATGGAGTAAGCGTGTAATAACGATTAGATGAAATTACGTTATTTTAGATTGCAGAATTCAAATCGTAGTGTTTCTAATTATTTTGTGCCACTGAGCAATGGCAAATTTCCAAAAAAAAGGAAGTAATTCTGAAAAGCAAAACTCAGGAAATTCATAAAACAGTGACCCACGCAGGAGTGACTATAATATTTATAATTATACATGGAGACATTGAACGTCAGATTTACTTCTAATGTTATCACTTGTAATGGAGCTGATGACGAGATATTCATCAGAATCTCAGACCTCAGCGGCTGATAAGTGAAGCAGCGGTGTTGTGAGTCAGACTGGGATGTGGTCCGGTCTATTAATAAAGATCTTTCATCTTATCAGTAATCAGTATTTATAGTGAGATGAGTCGATACCGATAAGGACCGGGTCATCGGTATAGTACATAGTAATGGGAGCAGTTCTCTCTACGAGACACAGTTACATACAGAAACGGTGAGGGCAATCTATGTCTATATAAACAACCTAGGCGGTAGCCAATGGCGCAGTGTAGCGGGTACAACTGTTATCGCGAGATAACCAGATCAAGCAACGTCGAGCGTGGCTGCTGCTGGGATAGGTAACCACTGAGCGATCCTGTCCTTGCAAGCAGCCCGCTTGCCCGGCCATTAATGGTGGTTCGGAAGTCACCTTTAAGTCGTTGGTCCCCAGGTTAAGTGTTAGAGAGGGCTTCTTAACCCTAACTTCGCTTAGTAAAATAAGACATCTTTACTTTTTACATCATTACTTAGGCCGTAATATTTTAGCGACCCAAAATTGGAGCTTTTTAATTGTTGGAATACAATGAGTAAAAGATTCGTACTTTTATGCGTTCCTAGCTTAGGTAGACGAATTACTAGGTATTGAAAGGTGGCGGATATTTTATTTTATGTAAAGAGGAAAGTGAGGCTTAACGCTAACACCAGTCAGTTTGACAACGTTGCTGTGTATAGCAGAGTGCAAAGTGGCAACACCGCATTTCGCCGTACACAAAGTCGTTAGGGCGTTGATTTGTTTGCATTGGCAGTGCAGTTCTTGTTTTTGGCATTTTCGCAGGTTTTTTTCTCCTCTAGATCCCAGTTTTCAACGCTTTTGCGTCATTCTATATATAAGCGGAAGTCACGTTTTAGTTAAATAGAAGTTGTAATTTATATATAATCGTATCAAGTAAAAAGAAAACAACACTAACACACAGGTTTTTGATCGGCAACCGTAATGAATATAATATGGGGATTTGGGTTTCGAGTGCCTGTCCAATATTAGGCATACGCCGGTTTTAAATGTTTAGTTAAAACTTTTAGTCCACAAGTCCCACTTTGGGTTTGATTACGATTGCAAGTGATATAACAAGACAGTTAGACTCAAAATCCTTCATACAAAAATTTGAAAATGTAAAGCAAAAATAGTAGCATTACGACTTTAAGAGTATGAATATTGTTAATCATTATTTCGAAGTGTACTCTTGGACTATAGTTAAGAAAAACAATCCAATACAAAAATATCAAATAGTAGGTTTATTATTTAAATTTTAACAAATAATACTTAATGAAAAGTGTTAATAAAAATAAAAATTAGTGTCTTAATAAAAACTAAGGGTTAGAATAATACAAAATAACTATCTGTAATCTAACTACAGTTTGTTAAGTAACGTAATGCAATACTAAAACTGAAACTATATATATCCTTAATAAACTGCTAGTACTAATTTAGTATATTAAAATTAAAAATTATAATATTAAAGTATACAAAGCCTATGTTAAAAGTAGATTTTGAACTAACATAATACGTTAGGGTTTGTGATATTAAATTATATTTATTTTATTTGAAATTCATATTTGTTTTATTTATACATCACAGTTATTAAACAACGGTATTTAAATAAAACTCTTTGTTACAATGGTCATTAAAAAAATTGTTCCTGAAGTTCCATGCCCGGTAGACCCCGTCTTAGGCTTGCATTTATCCAAAAATAAGACAATTTAATGACGGCGCAAATTATATTTCGCCTAGGGCGCCAAAATCTTTAGAGCCGGCCCTGGAAACGGTTTCATGTAATTATATCTTAACCCTGCCCCGTTACATTTCTGCAAGCGTTTTGTTCACGGTTGGATTCTGTCGTACATACACGCAAAAGGTTGACTTTGCTCACTGAAATTGAACTTGGCGAACAGTAATCTGTCTTATTTGTATGCAAATCGTCACGAGAGCTTTTAGCATGTCATCAGCATAACGAGGCAAATTGACGCTTTTAGAGAACTAGTTCGCGTTCACACCAACCAGCTTGGAGGGAGGAGGTGTTGCAGTGTTTTCATATAATCTTGTTTTGAAGTGTTGCACAGATTGTCTACATGATTTCTGGACACGCCTGCCTTCACTTGTTTCTTCGCTGCAGGCGATGTACGATTCTCATAATAACGGACTGATGGATAATATCAATTTGAACTGTAGCAGCATATGAACACAAAGTCACAAAAATGGATGGAAAGGCTAAAAGTTATTGAAATCTAACTTCTAGTTCTATTTCAATCAAATTGAGAAGCATCTCTTTCATCTTACCTCCACCAAAGCCGCAAATTATTTTACCATCGTTTTAATTGTCTTTCTAGACGTACTTCTATTTACTGAATAATTCACTATTATGTGTTATGTTAATTATAATGTTTGTTGCGCTCTTATATATCTTATTATTATAAAAATCAATTTAGGGATAAAGCTTGATCCCTGAAATGTAACTTATATGAAAATACTGTACCACTAAGTTAAAACTAGAATGCCACAAAGTCCAAAATTAATGGAACATAAACTCGTATGTTACCCACAAGACACAATTCTTTGTAGCATATATGATAGAGATTTGTGAAATCTAACTAAGGAAATTCCGTTTTAATTCTTTTTACGAATTAAATTTAGTGAACCTATACAATTATATTTACGTTTGTTCCGAAATAGAATCCATACACTTGCACATAAATAAGACACAAAAATAACAGAATTCCATTATTACCTCCGAACTCTTAAGCTTTTTTTCTATGAGAAATTAAAAACGTCCACGGGATAGTTTCTATCACTAACACACTAACATTATTTCTAGAGGATCTTATCGCATATGCCTTCTAGATTTATCCAATGTGTTGTTTAGGTTTATCTCTGTTAACCCTCCTCTCAGTGCAGCGTCTGGAATCTGTCGCTATTTCCGATGTTGAAAGACTTCATTTTGAGCTTCTTCGTCGCCGACTTTTTTGGTCTCTTCAGACGAGCATGATTCCAGATTCCAGGAGTCAAGTCTGAGACAGCGTCAGATTCCAGACGCTGAGAGGAAGGTGGACTGAAGCTAAAGTCAACATCGCATTTAGCCAACCCTTTCTACATTAAGCTATCAAATAATATAAACATCTATTTATTCTACAGGCTATAGTTGAAGCTCCAAGAATGGCTGACCAGATGTAAGTCCGTTATCTTTATAGCGATAAGGTTTGTGATAAGTTCACTGATAACGCTGTAAATAATGGTAGTCGTTAACAATGCAGAATAATGCATAAAGCTGTTTTAGATTATTTTTTGTCTATTTGAAAATTTAAGATTTGGTTGCAATTACGAAATTTGGCTCATATTTATTGTAATTTATATAATATGCTACTTAATATTATACTAAACAGTCTGGTTTATCTTTGAAGTGTAGTGAAGTCGTTTTATACACATCGGTAAATATATCACTGAGAAAGAGGGAGAAGTGTTGTGTGCAACAGGTGGCAACACTGCACGCTTCACTGAGTACAAACATGTGTGTTGTGGCCCAATTACTAATCAGCTGTTGGAAGTCACCGGCGGCGACACGAAAGGCGGTACCACTGCTAGCTAACCTAACCTCTCAGATGAGATAACCTATAAGTCAACAACTAACGGAGGACTGTTCTTCCCAGAGGCTACAAACCCGGCAATCTTTCAATTATACGAATCTCGGCTACTTATTTGAGGTAATTAATTGTTGCTGTGTAAATCATGGAACGAGTAGCTAATCCCCACTTTGTGCAGTTGATGTTTTATCGCAAAATGATAAACGCTTATCAGTGTTGTTTAGTTACCGGATGGATTCAGATTTACATTTTGGTGAACTTATTGTGTAACTGAAGATTCTTTTGTGAGTGGCAATTTACAATATTTAGTACAACATAAAGGATGAATGGTTTTATAGTTTTTAGGTGATCCATTAAAAGTGCTACGATTAAAGGTTAAAAATTCTGAACACGGAAATCTGAAAAAGAACCAAGATACAAATTTTAAAACCATACAGCTTAATAATAAAATAATTACTAAACCTATTCAATATGTAAAATGATGTGCTTGATGGTGTTAAAGTAAGTACCTATATACACAGTTTAATAATTACACAAAACATGCATACTTAGCATTAATTTTAAAATACCAATAAACTATAATTGTCCTATCTGGAGATAAAAACCCATCACAACCACCTTGTATCAAGGAACTGTTAGAAAGTTACTTTACACGAATTATAATCAGCGAACGGAATGCCCATTTATATTCGCAAACAGAGTCTGCTCTATTATATTTATGCCTCGTCAAATGTAAAAGTAATTTACTTTGTTGACAGTTCGTTATCATAAATCAAATACGAGATGCAAATATTTCGCTAAATATTCCATCTTTAAGGCATTTGCATGATTCCAGTCGGTAATAATAGGTCAAAACCTTGTTACCTTCCTGAAGAAGAAAAATGTAATAGTGAATAATTATAGCGAATAAGTTCATTAGTTATCAATTTCAATCTTAACACTGCAAAGAAAACGGCGTTTCGAATCTGGATCCCCTGTCTTCTTCCGGTGTGCAACTAAAATGTAAATTTGCACTAATATAAGTAAACGAATCAACAACTCTGAAATCGAACGAGACAAATTCAGACATTACAAAATAAAATAGCTGTATGCATAATCACTTCAGAAAAATTTCACCTTTAGTAATGCAAACAAAAAGGTGGCGTTTCGAATTTGGATCTCATGTCTTCTTCAGGTGTGTAACTAAAATTTTAAGGTGCGCTGAGTTAACAAATCGAGAACTCTGAAATCGATCGAGACAAACTTATAAAAATATTATGACATAAAAACTGTGTACCTATCCATAATTTGAAATCAGGGATCAACAATTTTTAACACTGCATTTTTTCACACATAGGCAGTAATGGGTTTTAAAACGAAATTTTCTTCCAAAATACACAACGGTTAACAAATTTAAGACGTGCTAAGTGTTACTGAGATATAGTAACTCGGGTCATTTCAATATTATCAAATACTTTATCAGGAATCACCACAAATCTTATAATCACTCTCTAATCGACGACGGATTGTTTAGAAGAAATTATTAGACATCAAGAGCTGACATTTATTATCACCAAATATAGAAGATGTATGGTTGCAGTTGAACAAGCCGTGAACTGGTGTCCATAATTAGCTGTTATCAACTTCCGGTCTCTTGATAACATCAAGGTCATCTCTAATTGTCTCACCCAATTCATAAAAACAGTCTGGCCCCCATTCATCCACAAGTGATAGCTATGATGGGTGGGAATTCTGAGAAGCATATGATCTTCGTCTGTTAGGTTTAATCTGTTACTATTATTTGACTCCCCCAACTAGGAACGTAGGTAGGTAACGTGTTTTCTTTCAAATTACTACTTTACATTTCTTTTTATTTATAAAAAGAAGATGCCAGTTTCCTTTTAGCCTTGTTCTGCTTGCTGCAACTAACCGAAGAGATGGTATAATGCGAGGGTCTTATCAAAAAGAAAATAATAGGGAATTCCGGTGCAGTCCAAATTCAACAGACATGATGAAAATTGTTAAGGTCTGAGAAAGAAATTACAATTCAATAACTTAGACGTCTTAACTGACACCTTAGACCGCTCTCCAAAATCTAAGACCTCTTGATGTCTGTCTCATGGCCTTATCGGTATCACCAATTTCACCACCATCACCTTGGACGTGAATTAGGACCAGGTGGGATCAATAACATTTGCCAGCCACGTTATAAAGTTCGTATCCAAAAGCATCTTGTTGGAAAAGAGATTTTTTTGGGCAAGTTAATTATATCTATGAATCCACCGCCACTGTCATTTTTTCGCAGACGTAAGAACCAATTCACATAGGGTTATCTTTTATCCACCACCTAACGAAAAAGTTGAGGTTTATATGGGTTAAGATATGTGTAGCATTTATAGTCTACAACCCACAGAATGGGTTCTTTTTCTTCTCCTATGGGGCGGCCTATTGCCATGCACTTAAGCCTCAAGGGCATTTTGCGCACCCCGGAAGCACACCATGTGACCTACCAGTCTATGATTTCAACAGTTCCACAAACCGCCGAAAACAACCTATCTGGTCCTCATGGGGAAATTCACCACCTTTGTCCTCCAGGGTAGCGTCTGACCTTCTCTCACTAAGTAGATTGATGACTTCTCGGGTTATAGATCTGATCACGGGACATTGTCACCTGAGGAAGCATCTTCATAGAGTCGGCATCCTTCAGGAGGATCCGCTCTGTAGAATGTGTGAACATATGTTAAAATTTTATCTTCAGCGATATACTTCCAAGTCGATGTTAGTCTATCAATCGGACCAAAAAGAACCATATTTTCAAGGTAAGGCAATCTGTTTTTGGTTAGAATAATTTGTTTGGATAACTAAATCTATTCTTACCGCAACCATTTAAAACACCTTTTTTGATGACAGGAAAAGTACAAAAACCCTAACAGCGAGTGCATTTGTAGGCTTTTGAAGCAGAAGTTAAGGGTATCTCATAATGAGGCCCAAACACAAACAGTTGAAGATAAGGATGTGCAATGTTTACAGCACGTATATAAAAGATAAGTGGAGGGAATGACATACACTTCCAGGTGGCAAACGTCGGGTACAGTAATGAGATAAAGAGCTCTAGGAGCTTTATAGTCATCAACATCAATTCACAAGTGTTGTAAGGACGGCATTTGAGGCGGACACCGATGCTAGCACATTGACTCTTCTACCTCAACAAACCCATCTTTCCTACCATAATATGTTCCGTCTGCCTCAAATAGCAATAATGTCCAATTTAAACCAGTTAGGAAATGTATTGCTTATCTAGTGGTTGCAACAGATTCTGCCTTGGGCCTTCTAATCCTCCACACTTTAACTCAAAGCCAACCTTGGGCCTTCTAACCCTCCACAATTAGGATATACACCAATTAGGAAATTCATTGCTAGTCCAGTGGTTACCAAAGACTCTGGGAGGGCCTTGTAATCCTCCACAATTCAACTCCAAGCCAACCTTGGGCCTTCTAATCCTCCACAATTTTACTCCAAGCCAATCTTGAGCCTTCTCATCCGCCACAATGTAACTCCAAGCCAACCTCGGACCTTCTAATCCTCCACAATTCAACTCGAAGCTAACCTTGGACCTTCTAATACTCCACAATTTAACTCCAAGCCAACCTTGGGCCTTCTAATCCTCCACAGTTTAACTCGAAGCCAACCTTGGGCCTTCTAATCCTTCACGATTTAACTCCTAGCCAACATCAGTTTTCCAAAACCGGACTATTACCCCACACCTCGAATCCCAAAATACGTGATCATCAAATTGCTGTTATTCAGTCTAGCCAACGTGTTCTGCTAGGACACCGACCTTGAAACAGATGGGTGACAAACAATCAAACCTCTACAATGTCGGTGACAAATCTACAGGGTCAGCCGAGACAAGTGGACGCGACAGACGATACACCGTTACTTTAACAACCGCGGGCTGAGATGGCCAATACAAGTAACACGCAACAATTATATACTGCGACACATTCTGTATTTATGGGTCACCAGGCAGCAGGTCCGAGGCCCATGGGTATGCGCGGAACGTTGACGGGTGCTACAGCTCCAGTTGTCTTCGAGCGTCGAGTAGGATATCCTGCCCTTCGTCCTTAGAGGCCATGGATGGTGGGTCCGTCTCCTTTTGAGTACCTATTAAATCTATAATTTTCCTTTGGTCCAACCGGATTTTTCAGACCATCCAGAATCTTTTTGCTTTATTTTTACTGTAAGGTTCTGTCTGAACTACGCAGCCAAATTTGAAAGGATAACAGTATTATGAACACTAGTCATCGCCATATGTTACAACAGTAGGTTACAGCTCAAGGTTTCGAAAATATGTATTTAACCACTTCTTCAAGTGTCAAGTTCTAAAATAAAAGAGTAAGATACATTTTAATTTGTTTAGTGAATAGTTTGAATTTCGAATAAGCATAATCGTTTTCCTTTGGTCCAACCGCATTTCTTCAGATCATCCAGAAACTATGAGGTTCTCTCTGAACTAAGCAACCAAATTTGAAAGGATGGCAGGATTATGACCAACAGTCACCGCTACATGTTGCAACAATAGGTTACAACTCAAAGTTTCGAAAATTGGTATTAGGTCTCTTCATCAAGTGTCAAGTTCTAAAATAAAAGATAAAGGTTTTTTATTGTTGCAGACCGAGTTGAAATTGGCGAGCAGTCCTGAATCCCTGGATATTCCGAAATTCAAAATTCTACTTCTACAACTTTATGCAAATTTTTAATTCCAAAAGTATAATTTTGAAAGGTCTCCAGTGAAGAGCAGAAACCTTCAGGGGTTGGAGGAGTCCAGACATTCGTGAAATTCGGAACTCATCCAGCCCCTTCGGGTTAGATGACAGCACTTGACCTCACATATCACCCCTGGGGTCTCCGATCCCTTAAAAGGGTCAAAGGGCATCGCAGCCCATTTCCCCGAAGCTGATAATCCCAGGACCACCTCTGAGATGTAAAGCGACAATCCTACAAACAAGACCGTCGCTGGATGGTTTTGTAACCGTGAAAACCGGGTCCCAAGGCGACTGCCTGCCTTTTAGGGCATTTCTTACTTTCACTTGATGACGAAATTCTCCTTTTTTGTCAGAATGATCAACCGCATTCTCGTTTCATATATTTTGTTCACTTGTTAGTTCGATGTATCCTTTCTTGTTAAAGCACGTTGAACCATCGAGGGGTTGTTTCTTCCCGTGTACCCATAGATTCTTTCTTCGTCCACGTTTCTGGCTTTCTTCTGAACACCATGAGTACTAATCTTTTATTAATTGGTTTGACTTTGCTAAATGTTAACATTCTCCACAATATTGATCAAATATTCAAGTTCATCTTTAAATATTTTTAACCTACTCTAAGCAAAAGGTAAATTCTTGTTAGTCAAATGGGTAAATGATTTATAATCAGAGCTCTGCATCTCAAATTTAAAAAAAAATTAAGATACCTGAGGTGGCTATTTTTGACACCAAGCGGAAACAATGCTGATAGTTAACTCCAATATAAGACATTTTTTACAGAATAATTTAAAAAATAACAGAATATGACGCGAATTAGGCAAACGAAACATCTGTTCGTAATGAGAGCCAGTGACTGCAGGTAAAGTAATGTAGTCTTATTTTACCAGGCGAAGTTAGGGCTAAGAAGCCCTCTCTAACACTCAACCTGGAGACCAACGGCTTAAAGGGTGACTTCCGAACCACCACCAACGGCCGGGCAGGCGGGCTGCTTGCAAGGACAGGATCGCTCAGCGGTCACCCATCCAAGCAGCAGCCACGCTCGACGTTGCTTGACAATAAACTATAGCAAAACTTGCAAAATTGCAGAACTGATGTTAAACAGCTGATAAAGTAAAGAAAGGAAATCTCGTCCCAACGTGAAAGCGACATTAGGGCCTCGATTAGTAGTTTACTAGTCCGGGATCCAATATGCATGGTACAAGGACACAATCAGGTTTATCTTGAAAACCGTAGATAAATTTCTTCCGAGAAATGATTCGATAATCAGCTGTCCTAGTTTTAATGGAAGTTACAATGTAAAGATTTATTTCACATATATTTTACTTAGCAACAGACTTAAAACCACCCGTCAGTCACGTAAATAAATATTAAATCAGAGTCAGCTACCTGTAAACCATAATGACAGTCTGTTTAACTAGTTGTCTGATGGTGACTTAACTAGTGCTTATGTCTGATGGTCAGTTTTAAGTGTATCAATCTAGAAAAAAATATAATCATAAAAACATATTTTTACATTTTTAACCCTTTAGATGCCATCAAATTTTGCCCTCTGAACTGTTGTTATTCACAACCAATTCCTTTCTTAGGGGAGATTCTTATATCGATTTCAAGGAAAACCAAGTTATGTGCTCTTACGATTTTGGATTAGTCTATTACAACTGGTGACCGAATTTCACAGATTATACACAGTGTTTTTATTACATATTAAAGAAATGTACCTACGTCGGTTAGATACATATCCTGGCGCCAGACATAAAAAGAAGAAGAGTACTGGTCATGGTGCTAGACAGGTTTACGGGTAAACTCGTAACTAATAAAATAAAAGTCACGGTCTGGGCATTCGTACAGATTAATACAAAACTATTACACAGGAAAATGGCCTTAACCGGATTTACAGGTAAAAAACCTAGATTGAATTACTGCCGAGGTGAATATTCAATTTGGAATCTAGATTTTCACTGACTTAATGACGTTGGATTTACATTACCCGCAGAGTAGCTGTATTTTTTAATTTTTTTTTTAAGTGTGTTCATTACAACTTCCCGTAAGAGTTGGATTACGGTCGGCGCGAATTGAGTTCTTGAATATTTTTATGGGGTTTGTAACTAACAGGATTCCCTGGGGGGGGGGGGGTTTAGTGCCAGGATTTTACTGCGGAAACGTAAGTTCTGCTGTATTAAACCGAAGCTAATGGCGATGTAGACAACCGCGATGGCGACTAAAACATTTCAATTATACTCTACCACCGACCCATGAGTGACTGGTGTTTTACCATTGGCACTATAAAGTCTGAGGTTTCGAATCGTAAAATTACAATACGACAAAATGACGTGTCGAAGAACCAGAAAGAATCTGACGAAAAAGATAGCGCAGAGATGGACAGACTTACAGACAGACTGTCCTTTGACCTTTTGACCCCAAAATCATTAGCGTTCTTCCTTGAACCTATAGGAAGTCATGCGCCAAGTTTCAAGCCTCGAGGACTTTTCATCAAGAGTTATCGTACACACGGATAGAAAGACCAACACACATACCGACAGACTGCCCTTTAACCTTTTGATCCCAAAATCATTAGCGTTCTTCCTTGAACCTATAGGAAGTCATGCGCCAAGTTTCAAGCCTCGAGGACTTTTCATCAAGAGTTATCGTACACACGGATAGAAAGACCAACACACATACCGACAGACTGCCCTTTAACCTTTTTGATCCCAAAATCATTAGCGTTCTTCCTTGAACCTATAGGAAGTCATGCGCCAAGTTTCAAGCCTCGAGGACCTTTCATCAAGAGTTATCGTACACACGGATAGAAAGACCAACACACATACCGACAGACTGCCCTTTAACCTTTTGATCCCAAAATCATTAGCGTTCTTCCTTGAACCTATAGGAAGTCATGCGCCAAGTTTCAAGCCTCGAGGACCTTTCATCAAGAGTTATCGTACACACGGATAGAAAGACCAACACACATACCGACAGACTGCCCTTTAACCTTTTGATCCCAAAATCATTAGCGTTCTTCCTTGAACCTATAGGAAGTCATGCGCCAAGTTTCAAATCTCTAGAACCTTTCTGTCTAGAAGTATGGCACAAACATACAGACGGACCACTACATGGTTTCAAGAAGACCTTGTTGGGTCATTGATAAGTTAGATTTACTTACTTTGTAAAACAAGTCAATTAAAGAAAAATTAATCTCTTTGAAAAAATGCACGAAAAACTCAGATCCTGTTTTTTTATTCTGGATCTCAATAAAGTAAATAGTAACTAAAATATAAAAGATCAATATATATATATATATATATATATATATATATATATATATATATCTGAAACCACCATTCACAACTTATACAAGACATCGACTAAATGGGTAATATTCCCCAACTCCTTCGGGTATATCTGACTAACTGAGTTTGAACATAAAAAACCCAAGGAATTACAGAAACATTGTTTAATAGAAAGAAAATTATAAAGAAAGAAAGGGCAACAGAATTGGCCTGAATGTATGTGATAGGCTATGTGAACTATGTGGTGATTGTAATGCGGTAAAATTAAGATTACCAAATAAGGCATGAAGAAATGTTATCGCGCTTAAAATCAAAGATCCTCTTAACTGTGTCCTATCAATGAAGAAATTGATGGATGTACCACAAAATGTAATTATGTTTAGATATTAATAGAAGATATTGGTGGGAAACAAATCTTAACGGATAATCTTATCAACGCTCTGCGTCTTATCAATTAATAGGACTTAGAAAATAGATATTAATAGAAGATATTGGTGGGAAACCAATCTTAACGGATAATCTTATCAATCCTCTGTGTCATATCAATGAATAAATTGATGGATACTATCACGAAATCAAATTGGCTGAGCGTTAGCGAAGCTTATCATTCGGTGGGGCTGGAAAAATGTAAGTTCTGTCTGTCTGTCCGAACGATATCACGAGTACGAACTGACCTATAGACTTGGAATTCTGCGTGAAGCAACATATACTTCTATGATGGTGCGTGTCACTCTATGTGATTTGGCTGAGCGTTAGTGAACATTTTTACATTGTACTTATGGGTAACTATCAATGGTACAACGAGAAAATCGCAGATTAAATCAATTTTGCAAACAAATTGAGTACAATCAAACCGTATGAAATGTTAACACGTCACTTAGTAACACATTTAGCCCATCAGATTGAAATGAGCTATACTCTTAAAATTCCATATTCAACTCAAGCGAAGCCTGTTACGCGACATGTGGTTTTTATTTAGATATTATGAGCATATATTAGTTGAAAAAAGAGAAAGGTAGTCTTGTTAAGGCAATCAATATTGCTTTCACATACGGAGGGCTTACGTTTTGTGTAGAAAATCCGGTTGCTCCACCGTGCTTATAGATCGTGTCAGAAACATCAGAGTGCACTCAATTGTGAACCTGATGAGACAATGAGACTGCCACTTCACCTATGTATATGTGCTCTAATGTCAAAACAATGTAAAGGTCCGTTGTGAGCTTCCTTACGTAGCTGACTTTCTTCGGATCTCTTCAGAACATGACTCCAGACTCTAGGAGTCAAGTCTGTGACAGCGTCAGTTACCAGACGCTGCAATAAAAGGAATGTGCATTGTAGCTGAAGGCATTGGCGATCTATTGGACAGGATGATGCAGGCATATGCCTTCAAACCGAAGAATGCCATCAGCCAGTCAATACTGTCGCTTTACCTTACTCTTGACCCAGTGTACGGTTGCGTGTCCATCTACGGCATTGCCAAGGCCGACTACAACAAGCGCACTTTCTACAGGTAGGGCCGATTATGGCATAGCGTCTCTGACTCCAACCGATCCTCTCGCTGTTGTACCTGACTGTAGCGTCAGTCATACTGTCATGCTCTCAAATACTGACGGAAAAACTGACCTCGTGTGATATGGAATCACAGAAGCTGACTGACGAAAGACTGAAGAGAAAAAAATTTACCATCACTATTTAGACCATCACTTGTGCGGTGGTAAGAGACTACCATTCGTATTGCTGATCAATTAGGCTATCTTCATCTATAATATTGAAATTCATACCATATCTGAATACAGTTTTAACTAAAGACATTTAATATTTTGTACTGAGGTTATTTTCAGAAAAGGCTGTTTTAAAGGTCCGTTTAAATATGTATACCAAATGTGTTCTATTACACTCCCAATGATCAAAATCAATAATTATAATTTTTTAACATAGTGTACGCACTATTATGTAAATTCTTGATAAATTAACTTTTAAAGAGCTTGGAAAAACGATTCAATTGGAATGTTGCGAACATCTTTACGAAACCAACATAGTTGAGAGGCACTTTTGGCAAGTTTATAATCTAACTGAATGATGATCGTACAAGATTTTACAAAGTTACTATTGTTTTCCGTTGTTTTCCTCAATTTATTTCGCCCAGTAATATTTTTGACTTACTTTTGCTTCCTTTCCTTACGATTGTCTCAGCCTCTAATCTAGTATAGTTGGCTGCGGTTACGTATTTTAATTTGATATCCTCGTCTATTTGTTGTGCCAATAATTTGATAGTCTTAATTAATTTATTCCATTTAATTTATTGCTTGTAATCATCTAATATTAATTATAGTCACACAGCATAATTACGTCTGTTATAATGTTTATTTATTATTTGTTGTTGTATTGAGTTGTTATTAGAATATTATTATCAGTTTATTATTTAATTGTTATTATTGATTTGCATGTCATATTCATTAATCTAATAATGTTATTGTTAATTAGCTTTAATTTTTGTATTAGCCTTAAATTACTGGCCAATATCCATCATTGATATTGTATTGATCTTTATTGTAAATAGTGATTCCATGAATAAATAAATAATTAGAGAAGGTCCCGTTTCCTGATTTTCCGCCATTTTGGTTATGCCATGACGATCGCCATTTGCTATTGGCCTCCGGTCAGTTTACAGTGGTTGGTCGGTCAGTGCAGACATATTGTGACCTGTAACCTTGGTTAGGTTTTAATAATTGGTGTTTTGTTCTTATTAAGTGCACGGAGTTGACACAACTCGGTTACTTTTGTGTCACAACGTTCTGGTCAGTAACACACCACATTTCTTAATAAAAATTATGTTTCCTTCTAAATGAAAACTTTTTTGATACATAGTGCATTTCTAAATCGTTGAATTATGTTCAAAACTATCATATTTAAAATCCATTTCACGTAAGCTATCTACAATTATTCATTATTCATTAATAGATTTTTAGCATTATTACTTTTAAACGATTTTTAAATCGATGAGACGATATCGATTTATTGATCGACTCTACCAATCGAATCCACCATCGACTTCTTCCAATGCACACTCGAGTATATTTACTAGCGGTGGTTGATGATACTAACATTTGTTCTATTTGTAACCGATGACAGCGGTGGAACTGCTGCAGTAGCTGTTTCTAAAAGGATCTGGCGATGGCGGGTGGAATGCGGATGGTTATTATTAATCAGCTGATCGCCGCGCTATAACACCCACTCTAACAGTCAGCTGTTCCTCAGCTGGTTGTGGCGGGAACCTCGGCGCGTGCGCTCTGGCGCTTTCGCAACAACAACACTGCCTATGTTTATAAATAGACGGCGGCCGCTCTGAGGAAAGCATGCCGACTCTCAAGGCATGACTTTTATGCCGTTTGATGAAAATTTACTCCACGAGGCTGCCTTGGTCGGAGTCTGAACCCGGTGGGGAAGAGGGGGGGATTTAAAGAAATCCGCTAACCCCCCCCCTCCACCCTTAATTCATGAGAAAAAAGAACACCAGGAAATGGAATAGACTTAGTAATAAATCTAGTATTAAAGTAAAATCGTGTTTTTCTTCTAACAACTCAAATGGGAACGATGATTGATTGATAGGGAAGTGATAGGATGCATAGATTATTCAACCCAAAACTACGATTAGGATAAAACCCCTGCACAACAATGGACGCAGTGGGTGTAATTTTGACCACAACTCGCTTTCTTTTTGTTATAAACTTGTAACGCAAGTTTCATAGAAATTCACAGTTTATTATAAATCCCATTTATTATCTTCTTAGTTAATATTTTTTGCGTATGGTTTAGGTTTAGGATGATTACAGCTAAACCCGATCCGGAGTATTCCGAAACTGGATTATATTATTACACTTATATAACACTAGGAAAAGTAAATATCCTAGTAAGTTAATGTTCTTCATCACAACATAGTAGTAGTTAGTGACATTTATAATCTATCCGTCATTAAGAAAAACAATGAGCATTAATCCATGTGGCCCGTACTTCCCAGGCTGACAGTGAATTTCTACAATACATTTGTTCAAGACATTTCATACATTTAATCAATCCGTATCCTCGATAAAATGTGAGGTATCGAAATTATCCAACCTTGGATCCTGGATATACCACTGCATTAGAGTGCCAAAACTCATCAAACCAAAAATTAACTTTGACAAACAATAGATTATGATTATCCACTACAATACTAATTTATAAAAGGAACTGCGTGGTACTTGCGAGTAACGGGATATGTTTCAGTACATTTTACAGTTTATCAATGCTAGATCGATATATTCTGTAAAAATGTCAATAAAAAAAATGTAGGCGCATTAGTTTAAATAATAATGAGAACACAGATGTTTCTTCACATTGTTGTGTACGTATACCAAAAGCACTTAGTGAAACCTTCGCTCGTATTAGTTACACAGAAGATAATCATTCAAACGGAAGTTGTGTGCTGAATTTCGGGGGTTTGTTTTAGTTAGTTCCATGATCGGACGCTAGAGCTGCGCCACATAACTTTGATTGTTACCTGAGCTCTCACTCCACAGATGGCAGTCCGGGCGCTCACTTTTGTCTTGCTTCAATTTATAGCATTGGATAGGTTATCTCTTGTGTAACTAATACAATCAGAACTGAAATGTAGATACAAAGAATCTTTTAGGGGTACTCAACACTTCTTTTATTTATACCAGAATCCTCAAATCCACAAGAGATTTAAGAATTAATTTTGTAAATTTAATTTGTCACGATTTCTTTCTTTCACGATTATAGTTTATTGGGATAAAGATATTGGGATAAATGTAATAAATAAAAGAAAAATTGTGTTATTCCTTCTCAATATGTGATAAAAGCCTAACGTTTGCTTTACTTGACCGTTGTGTTACGCCGAACTACCTAAAAGCCAAGAATCATTTTAAACTTTATCCTTTCTCACTTTATTACTGCTTGATTCTTGCGAACTGATAGCTCTGAAGCTCTTCGAATAAAAGGGAAAATCAGTACTGAATAGTCACGAATAAAAACTATCTACTGTGCTAAACAACGATACTTATTAAAAACTGAAAGAACCGATAACCCTTTAAGTATCAAATAGCTATATAACAGCTTTTGAAAAAGAAACTAGAGACTGTACACTTTCCCATTTACTCTCAAAGTGTTAATAAAGGCTCCTAACTAAAATTTTCAATCTTTAATTTTACATTCCTTCAATACGCACTTCAATCATTCAAACATAACAGCTGATAGTATTTAAAAAAGAAGTAAAAATTATCATTCCGAGTACGGATTTTTGACACATGACCAAATTTTGGATCAGCCTACTTCCCAACAGCGTGAGGAGTGGAGCAATTCAGCACGTCTGCAAGTGTCGCCTAGTCGCTTATTTACCAACGGGATGAACTGATACGAGGTGGGCGTGGCGGGGGCACGAGATATCACCGCAGAAGTTGCCGGAAGAATACGCGGAAGTGTAAATCACGTGAACGGCGCAGCAGCAGTCAACTCTGCGCGGAGAGCGGGGATTGCGCAAATAAGGCGAGGTGCAAGTGCCTATTTCCCGTTTTCGGTGAGAAATGGTCACACTAGGCCGCCATCTTTAGTCGCACGTCGTGGTCCTGGTTGATGAATAATGTAAGTTAGAACGAGTCCACTCTTAGCACGAGACCTGCGACTATAAATGGAGAGTATCAGGAATCCAGAAACTGGACACACCTTGAATTCTGACTGATGCCCTCACAGATATCGTGCGTTGGGTCTATGAGTAGTCCCATACGATAAAATAGGGATTAGGAGAGTATCAGGAATCCGTAACTTGGACGAATCTTGAATTTTGACTGTGCCCTCACATATACCGTGCATTGAGTCTATGAGTAGTTCTTTAGGATAAAATAGGGATTGGGGGAGTATCAGGAATCCAGAACTTTGTCACGGAATCCAGAACTTTGTCACAACTTGATTTCTGGCTGATGTTCTATCAGTTAGGAATCGGGAATCGAATCTATGAATGGCTCCTTAAAATAAAATAAAGACTAGGATAGTATCAGGAATTCTGGCTGATGCACTATCAATTAGGAATCGTGCATCGAATCTATGAGTGGGTTCCTTAGGATAAAATAGGGATTAGGAGAATAGTAGGTATCCAGAACATAGTCACAACTTGATTTCTCGCTGATGCTCTATCAATTAGGAATCGTTAATCGAATCTATGAGTGGTTCCTTAAAATAAAATTGAGATTAGGATAGTATCAGGAAATCAGATCTTGGACGCATCTTGAATTCTGGCTTATGCCCTCAGATACGTATCATCCGTCGAGTCTATGAGTGGTTCCTTAGTATAAAATAGAGATTAAGGTAGTATCAGGAACCCAGAACTTGGACGAATCTTGAACTCTGGCTGATGCTCTCAATTAGCTATTGTGGATCAAGTTTTGATGTTGTTCTTTAAGGAAAATAGGAGCAAATAACATAACGATGCACGTCTACTGAGCTTTAGTTCCTGATTTTATTCTTCAGAGTTTTATTTGAACATCATTTAATATGTCATATATCATTAAATATCGCTGTTCAATTAATCATTAATTACAATGGCGTTCATTATTATAAAAATTCCGCCGTAGATCGACCTCTTCTTAAAAAAAAAACAAATTTCATATAACATTTTTAAATAATTGAATTTTTAAGAACGTTTCGGTATTGCGATTTGAAAGTAAACAACACAGAAACGTAATACGGAGAAGTCATTGGTAGAAGCAAAACTTGACAGACACGAGTTCCACTAAACAAGGCTAAACTATTCAGAGAGTGACAGTCATTGTACAGAGACGCTTGACAAGCGGACGAATTTCATAACTCATCTTAGTTATGAGGCAGTTAGTTGATAGTTCACAGAATCGTCGAGGAATGGGGCGCGCAATTTAACTGCTGACAGACAAATACATGTTTTAGACAGAGTGCACACAGAGTGCACAGAGTTAGACAACATGTGTGTGACTTACTGTGTCGTTAACCTGATGAAGAGATCAGATTACAGACTTCGAAACTTAGTGTTATTGATTTCTTGGATCACCGAAAGTTTTCTCACTGAGTGGTGCGGATACTCTGACATTTCCGAATATTGAATTAGTCCCCCCCCCCCGAGTTAGGATCCACATGTGTACCAAAATGTTCCACCGTTGTTATAGCAACACATCATTACACATCCTATGAAAAAGAAAAATTGTTCCAAATGAAGGGTGGTTTTGGGCGAGTCGGAATTAATATTTAAAAACGACTCATAAATCTCGAATAAAAAGTGAATGATCCGACCCAAAAGCAGAAGAATTCTTGGTGTCTCCCGACTGACTTCCCCGAAGGGGATGTTCCACCCAGTTTCCAGGGTGACACAGACACACATGGCAGAACCCCATCTGGCCGCCACCTGGGCGGAGCCCCCTTCTGCTTTCTTTGATGTCTCACTTCCTCTACTGCTCTCTGGCCGGTAAATATACGAGCCGTCACTCGCCTTTGTGGTCCTGGCAGGTTGAGGTTGCATGTGCGGACAGACATTGTACATTCGGTACGGACTAGGTCTGCGGGAGTAAACAACAGAAGATTTAGTTCAGAGAACATTACGTGTACGTGCCACTGAATGGCTAGAGGGCATTCCTTGAATTCTTGCCCTGGAAGGGCAATATCTTAAACTACAAAAAATACTAGAGCTATTTTAAAATCAGGAATTAAAATGTTTGCCACAGATGTTGTCTTGAATGCTACTGATATAACTCTAACTGTAGACCCATCACCAAGAGTAGTAGAAAGATATGGTGGCTCTAGGAAATTCTCTGGTGAGAAAGAGTTTAAGAAGTACAAAGATTGTGTAATTTAAAGTTTTTCCAACAATGTTATTTCGAATGCTACAGCTATACTTCAAAGTGTAGACCCGTCACTAAGAGCAGACAAAAAATGTGGTGGCTCTAGAAAATTCTCTGGTAAGAAAGGGTTTAAGAGCTACAAAGTTTATGTAATTTAACAGTTTTCCACCGATGTTATCTTGAACGCTACAGCTATAATTCAAACTGTAGACCCATCACTAATAGCAGACGAAAATTGTGATGGCTCTAAAAGAGTATCTGGTGATAAAGAGTTTATTATTAGAATGATTATGTAATTTAATAGTTTTCCACCGATGCTATCTTGAATGCTACAGCTATAATTCAAACTGTAGACCCATCACCAAGAGCAGCCAAACATGTAGTGGCTCTAGAAAATTCTCTGGTAAGAAAGGGTTTAAGAACTACTAAGATTAGGTAATTTAAATGTTTTCCACTGATGATATCTTGGATGATACAGCTAAAATTCAAACTGTACACCCATCACGAAAAGCAGACTGAATGTGGAGACTCTAGAAGATTCTTTGGTGAGAAAGGATTTAAGTACTACTAAGATTATACAATTTAAACGTTTTCAACCGATTTTATCTAATGTTACTGCTATAGTTTAAACTGTAGACCCATCACGAAGAGCAGACAAAATGTGGTGACTCTGGTGAGAAAAGGTTTAAGATCCTAAAATCCTACAAAGAATCAGCAAGAGGAGTAGAGCGAAGATATATAT
This sequence comes from Homalodisca vitripennis, assembly GCF_021130785.1. NCBI lineage: Eukaryota > Metazoa > Arthropoda > Insecta > Hemiptera > Cicadellidae > Homalodisca > Homalodisca vitripennis. Next base: position 134,415,811 of record NC_060213.1, read on the forward strand.
ATGACGAAGATTTAGTTAAGGAAGATTTGAAGATTTTAAAAAGCTGTGTTATTAACATTTTTTCAGCATTGGCACAATACAAATGATGGAATCAGCGAGGTGATTAGAACGAAAAGTTGGTGACTTTAGGCGCCTAACTAGTCTGGAAAATTGAAGATTTACACGGATTGTGTCTAGCCGAGGTAACCATTCGTGGGTGAGGAGGACAGATCCAGACTGTTGGATGAGTTATACTGTGTGTGTTGGCCCGCGAGCGCGGATATATATAGGCCCGCGAGTCACTCCTAGTGACAGCCAAGTTACGTCAGCGGCCCGTGCCTCTCTTTGAAGCTCTTCAAGCCCGCTACACCCTCGCCCTTTGGCCCATTGACTCACTCCACTGTCTCACCTGACTCACTCACAATTACACGTTGTGAGATCGGTTTACTGTAGAATCTGTTCTCACCTTTACTGGCCGATCAAGGTCGGAAAATTACCTTTTGTTGCCAATGGCGTAGTGTAGCGGGTACAACGGTTATCGCAAGATAACCAGATCAAAGCGATCTTGTCCTTGCAAGCAGCCCTTAGGGTTTATGTTAACTCTGGCATTATCTTTACTCAGGATTGATCGAAAAGTCAAATCCTCCAAAATCTAGTCTCTGATATGGTCCAACTGAGATCTTAATGTAGCCCCATCAATATTGAAGATATTAATTCTAGGGTTTTTGACAAAGGTACGAATCTTGCCGATGAGGAATGAGTGATTTTGAAGGTGTAATAGAAATCAGATTAAGTTTTTAGTTATCCGATTGGTCATTATGGTCCAACATTTTGATCGAATACTTTCATTGTGAATATGTTATTGGGCTCACCATTGCAATGAAGTTATTAGTAACACGCCCTTGCAGATTGTAATTTCCCCAACAACGAAAATCCACAAACCTCCTTAGTTACAATGGCCTGAGTGTGTCTTAACTCCTCTTTTACAGCCACGTAATGAGGGTTACAGCCTCCCTCCTCATTATCATTGGTCCTATGTTATAATTCAACCACCACTGGGTATATTACTGCCATCGTGTCGACATATTGCCACAACCGTACTGTAGAGAAATGTTTGCGGTTTTATACCCGAGTGATCTTAGGTTCGATTTCCAAAGAGGTCAATGCAAATTTGAAAATGGGCTAGGGCTGTTTTCCAAACGTTCTTGTAACTGATTGGCTGAGCGTTAGAGCAGCCTTTCACTCACGGCTGGAAAATGTCATGTCCTACTGTGTGTCCTTACGATATACTGTCGAAAACAAATTGACCTAGTATTCATTTACTAGGTTTAACTTTCACAACTTAAGCCAAGACAAGAATATTAAACCACCAGCAGGACCTATATTGTAAATGTTTCAAACTTCAAACCAGCATAATATTTTAAAGAGTGAACCCTTTGAGGTCGGATTTGCGGCATTGTACTCTACTAAGCCCCTTTAATTTGGTGTACTACTGGACCTATGTCTCATTTACGATCTTCTTCTGACCCCTTGCAACCCATCCCGTTCACATGAAGAAATGGTAGTTTCTTCAAAAATAAAATTTTTCTTTGGATATAATTTAAACGGCCCGAGATATATATGTGAAACCTTGACCCTACCTATTATAACATATTTTTTTAATTATTGAAGTTGTTGAAAATTTTGCCCCCCTTTTCTAAAGGGGGGTAAAGGGGGGCAACTAAACATTTTCAAATACAAAACCCTATCATGTGACCCCTCATTTTAAAGCGAATAAAAAAAGAAATCCAATAATGCAAACTAGAGGTCTCTAGGTTTATTTTAACAGATTTTATGACAAATTTACAATTGAGTAAAGGGGGGCAACTAACACATTTTCAAATACAAACCCCTATCATGTCTCAAGTTTTTACACACGTCTAGCACACTGTCAAACAGCCGAAGGTGAACACTTTGAACACCTGCTACATTAAAACAGGTAACTGTTTTTAGAATTTGCGTTAGTGTTGACTCATATTACGATAAATAGGACAAAACAGTTACTGATTTTATTATTGTAAATTTGTCATAAAATCTGTTAAAATAAACGTATATATATATATATATATATATATATATATATATATATATATATATATATATATATATATATATATATATATAAACACAACGGACATGGGTCATCACCCCATTGATGGTGCAGGTCACGGGCGGGCGACTGCTACAAATGAATCGGGTGAATCAGAACATCGTAACAGTCGGATTTGAATCAGAATCGAGCGGCAAGCGGCTTGAACAACGGAAACCCCGCCTACCTTTGTCTGATAGAGACGGTGACGGCTACCCACAACCAACTGTGGTGTGGCCCGTTAGCTATGTCAACTTCCGTAACTGAGCATCACACAGAAATATTTACAATGTATAACATGACTTCATTAACTATTATTCAGTCATTCATAATTGAGTAGATATATCATTTTCTATTTTAAAGTATTTTAATCTATTTTAAAATGAACATTAAGATCAGTTTTAGTTTATACCTTTCACGTTCTATTGATTAGTGAATTGAGATAAATGCTTTACATCGTGGATGTTTATTATCTAAAAGTATGCTTTAAGTAGGTGAGCCAATTTTCCTTTTCCAAATGAGGAACCAATCCGTACATTTCAAATTTAAACGTTTACCATGTATGCGTTTTGAAGATTCTAATTTTTTAAAATATGAACATAGTAGGTGAAAATTTTACTATTAATTCCGTCCAAATGTTACCAACATAATGTACATGAACCTGCTTATCCTAATTTTTTAATTACTTATTTAATTTAACCTGGATATATTGATTAATGATCTCAGAGGGTGACTCGATTTATTTTTATCACAAAAACATGCAAGGATAAAAAGTAAAGTAAAGGTTAATTTACCAGACGAAGTCAGGGGTCCTTTTCGTTTAAGGGCCAGCATAAAAGACCCTAGCTTACCTATTCAAAACTCAGATCACGCGATGCTTGCCCGCTGCGCAGCGCTTTGCGCTGCTTGCTCTTTTAGAAAAAAAAATAACTCGAGCTTGCAAAGTCCAAGCCCAGATCAACTCACCACGCTTTATTGAACAATAAAAACTAAGTATAACTCACAGAACTAACCCAGGTATCATTACAGGCAAAAGATAAGCGGCGTGCGTTTATCACTGTGTCTGATAAGATAAGACGAGTTTATACTAGTAGTAGTACCTGGACTACTGCCCTACGAACTAATAACACCAAAAAAACGATTAAATGCACTGTCAGTCAGGTATAGTATGTTTGTAAGGTGCTGGCCCTTAAACGAAAAAGACCCGAAGTCAGAGCTAAGAAGCCCTCTCTAACACTTAACCTGGGGACCAACGGCTTAAAGGTGACTTCCAAACCACCACCAATGGCTGGGCAGGCGGGCTGCTTGCAAGGACAGGATCGCTCAGCGGTCAACCATCCCAGCAGCAGCCACGCTCGACGTTGCTTGATCTGGTTATCTTGCGATAAGCATTGTACCCGCTACACTGCGCCATTGGCAACAAAAGTGCAATTATTTTAATCAAGCATGCTAATGAATGTTTGCCTCGAAACACGGAAGGGGAAAACAGAAGTCATTTCATACTTGATTTTAAAAAATGTGGTCATTACACGTTTACTAAATCTACTGAACAATTATAGTAAATAAGTAAATACTAAGTCATCTTTTGTACTCCACCGTTTCAGAAAGTTAGTTACCTGCCAAAATTCCTTCTTTTAGCAAAACCTTTTTTAGGCCTTTTAAAATACATCTTCGACTTTTGGGGATATCGTTACAACATTTATAGTTTCCTCTGCGCCCTACCAATTTTTAGAAGTGGGGGTGGAGTTCCTTATGAACCAAAAATCATAATTTAGGGTCCTTTAAACGTGTTCTTTGTACCAGTGTCTATCTGGACCCGTCCCAATGTACGACACTAATGGTCACATACTTTGAATAATTTATTGGGACATTTTCTATATTGAATTTGTTACAGAATAAAACCGATTTCAAGGTTGGTTATCCATTTTATGAACCATGCGTATAGTCTGCATGCTATGTCACTTTCTACTTATATTACCCATTTCAACTGATACGGGTTCTCAACTTGGATTACATTCCTGTTGCAAAAACAGCCAATCCCAATAATTCTCTCGATATGGGGTTTACAAGCGGCTATTTACATTCCATTGCTGGATTTCCAGTTTTTCCGCGGTTGCGCAGAATATGTTTTTCACGCGCAGGAGTCTCCGCCAATTACGTGGAAGCGCGGGTTCCACCGGTTCTCCTCCCGGTTCAATAAACTTATGTTGATATCCGTCGTGATGTCGGTGATTCCAAACAATATATCGATTGTTACAACCATTCTGTTTCGAAGTACACAATGTTATTGTTTAAAGTCCTTGTGTGTGCTTTATCAACCAATCTTATCGACCTCTTTGAGGTCGATACATGAAGTTTTGGTTATAATCTCATGTGGTTTTTTTTAAATATGTAGGAATACTTCAGGACGTTTTAAACAGTATTGTTAAATAAATAAAAATATGAGCTATTTTCTGGTGAACCGAATACCGAGGTAGTAACTCGCATCGTTTAAGCAACCTGTCTTTGTTTAGATTAACCGATAGTAAAAAATATTCGATAACCGAATCAGGTATTCTTTTGAAAATTCATAAACACGCATGTTTCTATCATTTTGATCTAATATCTAGTAAATTAATGTCTACACGAGATATTGTGTAAGAGTACTAACAGTAGCTACATGGAGCGACAACGAAAAAAGGGTACGTCATAAAACAGTACTTGCAGTAGAATTCGGGAAAAAGTTTTGGTACTTGCAAATATTCCATATTATTATCCACGGATAAGAGCAGATACCTTAGAAATAACCAAGAGCAAAAATAACTTCAAATGGAAGGTAGCATCAAATTATCAAAAAGCCGGCAGCCTATGATAAAGAAACTTACTACTGTTGGTCAAATCGGTTGGTGTTTGGATAACCTTCAACCAATTACGATACAACTCCACTCCTTCAGGCACATCTACGAGTATAGGTGTATTGTATTATTGGCAATTCTGTTCAATGAATATGCCTTTCCATAGAGAGAATATTGTAATTCTGTCACAAATATTTCGTCGCGGTATAAACAAGAACACTGAGATGATGATAATTTATATTGAATGTCTTGACAGGATTTGAAGTCGTCTTGATTAGAAACCGCATGTTGGGAAAAAAAATCCACGATTTATTTCAGATTGTAAAAATTTCCCATTCGAATTCTCCACTAATTGCTATGTTCCTTTGAATAATGTGGTGCTAAAACCTAAAAATTCATTTAACAAATATTTGTGCTCAGATGTGAATTAATTTTGAGATTCGAGTTTTGATTAGGAGTTTAATGTGTGGAATAATTTAAGGGTAGGGTACGAAAAGCGGACCCGGTTTTTGATATCGAAATTGGCAAACGATATTACTTAATCATAGCCATCGATACAACCAATCGATACTGATTAATTATTTTTAACAATTAACTTAATCTATATCAACAGCTGTAAACACTTTCAAATAATACACGTAATCGTATTATTAATATTGTATATATGATTACGTGTGTAAATAACAATAATATTATTGTTATACACACTTAATAATATATAATTACGTGTGTATAGTTATAAACAATTCAATAATTATGACATAAACCATATGAATTGTGGCTGATAATTAAAAATGAGTTTTCTTGTTTGATCGGTCTCGTTCTGGTTTGTCCATTTTTTATGTAATTTCTTAAATTATTTATGAGTTTTCCTATATACTCATATTTTAATTTAAAACACGATTGTTCTTTAGGACTACAGATACTTTTATATCAATCGATACTCTAGGATTCGAGATGCGAATAGTAGGTATCGATGATTATATTCTTCGATATAAAAAACCGGGTCCGCTAATCGTACCCTACCCCAAATTAATATAAATTGTCTTGTACATTTATTTCACAAAATTTGCTGTCCAATAAGCGATTTCGAGAAGTAAAGTAAAAATTCGCAAAAGATCAAAATTCGCAACAAAAACGATATCAAGTGAGCCATTGATATTCGATCTTGTTAACGGGGAATCTATGGTCGCACATCACGGTCGTCGCACTCGAACGGTCTGCGGGAGAGGGATACGCAGCCACACGACCTGACGACCACGGCGACCAGTGCGGTGCCTACCTGGCAGGGATTGAGTTTCGATTTCGACCTGAACCCGTTTATACGGTTTCTCCCCAAAAAACCGTCTCAATTCCAGAAAAAGCAGCTAGCGGTCAGGCGGCACCGCCTCTCGAAGAAATTAATCTCAGCTGTCACCCACAAACATATTCGTACTAAATCTGAGAGAAATCTGTGGAATTCTGTAAGGAACCAAACTACACCGTCCACGTATTCCACATCTAAATTTGGTACGAATCCGATAAAACATCTGTTATATAGCATCCTACTGTTTTTCATCCGTGAAACGTTTTAAAAATGTTCTCGTCTTCAGAAAAAGTGCACTCACACAGTTCAATCGTAGTCTCGTCTCAAATATACACACACAGCACTTTACATCCCGGTTTAAATAGATCAAATCTTGCCACTTATGATATTGTTGTGACGGGAAAGAGCTGGAGTGTGATGCTGTCACGTGGCTGAGCGTTAGCGAAGCCTAAATCACTCGAAGAGATATGAAAATTTCATTCCTGTCTGTTTCTACTCACGATATCTTTAGAACGAACTTCGAAGCTTCATTTCAATATAACTAATACGAGTTTGATGATGGTGAATGCCACTCCATTGGACTTTGCTGAGCGTTATCGAACCATTTTTACAATTGACTTACGGAAAACCATGATGGTAATGAGGAAATCTCATCATAAATAAAATTATAGACAAACCGAGTACATTCATATATTGTAAGATAGTGCAATAAACTTTTGGGCTTGGAAAATGTTACAGGCATTTAATGCACTCGTAATCAAGCCAAAATAAAAACGCCTGAAGATAAATATGTAAAATTCATTCAGTATGTACTGTTTTATCTTCAGGGACTGACATGATTTTTCTTTATGAGCAAATTCGTTAAGATAAAATTATCTACTGATTTCACTTATCGTTCTCATGTCCATTCCTAGGAAAGGCATCAGCTCAGTAAAATCTCAAAGTCAATTGTGAGGTCAGACTATTACGTTACGTTACGTATTCTATTACGAGATAACTTTCCAGAATGATCAACCACGAGCACGCGAGCTGCAGCGTTCAATTTCCAACGCCGTGCGGTTCTTCCAATTCCAGCGGTCCTTGACAAGTAATAGGAGTTCTGAGAACAAGGAACATTGAACTTGAACTAGGAACAGCTGAATCTTAACTTACATTCGGCAAATGGTAGAACTAAAGAACGTTTCAAACAGTGAGTTTAAGTGTGACACGTCAATTAAGCGAAGAAAACTCACCGATTTTACGACGTATGAAAACTTCGTTGGTAGTAAAGGAATAGAAAATTGTGGAGGTATAAAAAGTAGGATTGCACCTTGTTGGTTTCTATGTAGGCCTCGCTGTACGTTTAATGAACTGTAAAATATTCTGTACAGCATCTTGTAAAATATTCCATACAACATCCACAAAAACGTGTTTAGGAATATTCTAGTTTCTAATAAATCACCTGATTTACTGAAACTAGAATAGTAATTTGTAACTGAAAGCCTGAAAAAAATGCTGTTGAAATGAAAATTACTTGTTGTTAGTAGGCCTTCTTCATTGAAATCATTATTAATATAGCACAAACACATTATATATTCATATTTTTCAGTACAACAAACACCAATCAAATAATTTTCTTAGGTTTCCCGTAAGTAAGCATCTTGAACAAAATATACAGACAAAATAACACACCACATTTTAAATGTAAACTAATATAAAAATGTACCTGTTTTTAATTTTCAGATTTGATTATGAAGTAATAATAATCTTCCAATCAATTTGGAATAAGTACAGTTTGTGAACGACAGTTTTGCAAGAGTCAATGGATTAAAATGAGAAAATCACAATAATTTTAAGTGGTTTCAAATTATACAGCCATGAACAGCGGATATAAAGCCGGGATATATAAATAGATAAGCTAATAATTCGGTTTGCAAGATATAAATAGAGATGAGAAACACTAACTCTCTCTCCGATGTAGGCATACCAATAAGTTAAAATTATTCTAGTACATCAAATCAAAGACCTTAACAATAGCATAACAATTAAATGTATGACTAAATGTATAACAATGTTTACACCTTTCTTTTCCTTTTTTTGTGTCAAGATTATTTGAATGTTTTCAAAAGTAAAAATCAATAAAACAGTTGCAATATAATCTGTAAAAGCTGAACAGAATAATGTTAAATAAATGTATTTTAAACCTCCTTACAAGATTAAAGTTTTCCATATAAATATAAATTTAAGTTTAAAATACATAACAATTGTCTGCACCATCAAACAATACGCCGATGTAGGATAGTTTACAAAGCGCTGACTTGGCAAACACCATATTCTAGATTTACATAACAAGAAATCTGAACTGTTGGTCAATGTAGTCAAGTCGTATTCTAATTTGACCTTGAAAAAAAAGATCCTTTGCATTGAAAACGGTGGTTGATTCTTAACTATTATTATCACACTTTTACTATGTGTTTCGTAATGTTATAATTTATCACAATTAATTATGATAAAATAACAATGTAAACAATAAATTACCAATTGTTCTTAGATAGAAATCTACCACGCTTTGATTTATTTATAGCAGAGCGCTTTGATAATTACATCCTAGTAAGCAGTTCAGGACCGAACCACCAGTTCGAAATTATTTTACGATTTATTATTTATCCGAAACATCGATTTTATGAGATAATATTTATCGAAACATCGTCTGTTATAAGTATTATTTGGCCGAACTAACGTCGTTCCTAGTAATATTCATCCGTAATAAAGTTTACCCAAAAATATTATTTATTCCAAATATCGTTTGTCCAAAGCACACTTTATATGATAAGTATAGTATATGGTTTGCAGGAAAAATTCAGAAATAAACGGGAAATTGCCACTATAAAAAAAACGTCTGCCGCTCAATGAGTACCAAAACGCGGACATAACGTTTATCGTTATCTGAATTTTTTTTATTCAGAAAATTTCAACCGTAAAAAACGCGTGATATTTCTTGTAATAAGGAAATCTTTATTCGAATTTATTGTTTTGATGTCCGATATTATTTATTTCTTTATCAGAAGTACGACAAGGAAGTAAAGTCGTTTACACTCCTAAAAGTAATAAATACGAAAAACTAATAATAACATCAAGTTAATCATAACTAAGACACAAACTTCCCATGCCTCCACACATCTACACGTATAAATATAAATGAAAATATAATACATTTAAGATTTTATTAAACATTGGTACACTTTAAACTCATTAGGGTTTCTCAAATAAATTCCGAGTACATATTACATTTACTCTTGCGTGTGGAAAGTGTAATGGTGGAAGGGGGGGGGGGGGTGATAAATAAAATAACTCATTCTGTCCCGCCATCTATAAATCGTACTGCCCACATCCTCTGATATAAAGCCTAGCTTCAGTATTTGTTGGTTGATAGAAGCAATACATTTTACAATTTTCAAAAATTAAAAATAAAATATTCACAAAATTTGCAATAACTTCTTTAGAACATGAAAGTGGTACCAAATATTCAGGTTAGTACTGTAAAAAATAGTTATATCTTGCCTAAAAAACAAAAGGTGTATGGGTCCGATTATACTCATTTCATTCCGATCTTCAAAAGTACATTATTTAAAATTTTAAAAAATAAATAAGAAAGATTAGATTAGATCAATGTTTACAGAACAGCCACTATGCATTTGAATGTTTTCAGAACAGATAGTACATAGTAGATAGCGGGAAGTTTAAGGATGGACCATTGTATCTGTTATTTGTCCTTTATCTCATTCGGAGTACGTCATTTTCGGACAAAAGATACCTATTTCGCACAAACTATATTTCGGACAAATGGAACGTCGGACAAATGGAACGTCGGACAAATGGAATGTCGGACAAATGGAATTTCGGAGAAATGGAATGTCAGACAAATGGAATTTTGGAAAAAATGGAATGTAGGACAAATGGAATTTTGAAAAAATGGAATGTCGGACAAATGGAATTTTGGAAAATGGAATGTCGGACAGATGGAATTTCGGAAAAAATGGATTGTAGGACAAATGGAATTTTGGACAAATGGAATTTTGGACAAATGGAATTTTGGAAAAATGGAATGTCGGACAAATGGAATTTTGGAAAATGGAATGTCGGACAGATTGAATTTCGGAAAAAATGGATTGTAGGACAAATGGAATTTTGGAAAAATGGAATTTCGGTAAAATGGAATGTCGAACAAATGGAATTTTGGAAAAATGGAATGTCGTACAAATGGAATTTCGGAAAAAATGGAATGTCGGACAAATGGAATTTTGGAAAAATGGAATTTCGGATAAATTATATTTTGAAACCCGTATTCAAAACGTGTCTGAGTTATTTGTAAAACTTTGGAGCGAAGCTGGAGATGTGCTCCCGACACCGAAATCCTTCTCACAGTAATCTGCCAGTCCAGACCCACTGGGGCTATTTATACATGCCTAAGACGACTCTCACTCAAGACTGATGTGCATAGGAAGTGACGTCAAAGTCGTTAAAATTAGGCGACATCCTTCCGGTGCGCTGGTCAGTTTGGCGAGGCTCGAACCCGTGTCTCCCCCTCAGACTTCGTTTGTTGCTATGCGGGCTGTGTGCCGACTCATATGTACATTCCAGATAGGCCGCCACGTAGGTAGTAAATCACACCTTTGACTCGCGTAGTATTCGTGTTTAGGAATATTGAACAGTGGTCTATAATACACGCAGAGTATATTAATTCAAATGATGTCTGAGGGTATTAATATGAGTTCAGTGTTCAACGCCAGGAAACCGTTGGAATCTGGAGGTCCATGAGACATAGGTAGAAATGTTAAGTAGGGAACTTCAATACTCTTTCCTTAGTTTATCGAATGATCAATTACATGACTTTTCTAAAATCATTTTAATAACAAGGAATACGTTATCCCACGTGTCGCATAACAGGTTTCGCTGAAGTTTCTTGAAATTTTAAAATCTATAGCGCATTTCATTCTCGAGATGTTCTGCGGACAGACAGACAGACAGTCATTCAGGAAAAAAAATTGTATATTCTCCCAGCAGACAAAATAGAAATTCAATGGTGCTCAGCCAAATTCCATGGTTTGATATGCACTCAGTCTTGTCTATGAAGTAATTAAGTTTCATGCAACATTTCAAGACCACAGATGAATCTTTCTCGAAATATCTTGTAACATTATACATTTACATTAATTTTTTGTCCATGTATGTGTTAAAATAATAAAAGTTATAGTTAGCTAGAGAGAGGTTGCTACAACGCAAGAGTGCTCTGAAATCAAATCTGGTCACAGAATTTCAACATTGACTTTCCACTCTATTGTTTTGTTCTCTTTACTATATGAATAAAACTGTCGCGTGTTAGAATCTCATCCTTGTACTCGGTTTGCTTACAAATCTATTTATTATGTGATTTTCTTATTGCAATCACGGTTACCCATAAGACCAATATTGAAATATTTGCTCACGCTCAGCCAAGTCCCATGGAGTGACACGCACAATCATCGAACTCAGTATTGATACTAATACATCAATGAAGTTCCATGCAACATTTAAAATTTATAGACAGACAGTTCGAGGGAGACAGACATAATATTTTTCCAGGCCCAAGAGTAATTGGCTGAGCGTTAGCGAAGCCAATAACATTCTAAAACCCACAAATATTGGTTTCCCTTCGTTTGACGTCCCACATACAAATGACACAGAAGATTCTTCACAAAAGGAAGATAGTTATTTAGGAGATCAATTGCTGTGTTCTGAGAATCCTGCATCCTTTCAAATTATCACCGAATTCATTGGAACTTGAAACTGATGGTTTCCAAAGGTTAAAGTCTACTGTACTATTTAGGTTCATACACTAAATAGAGGTCCCAAGACGAGTGGTTTTCATGTCATCTAAGATTTCAAATTATTAGTACTCATCAAGAGAACTGCCATCACAGAGTACAATGTCGATAATAATACCATCATACTATCACTTTGCAGGATCTCTTGATGCAGATTCTTTCATTTCAGATTGCTGAATTCTTGGTAAATTTAGACCTAATTTCATAATTTAGGATAAACTACCAGACAAATGCTCAATATAAAGTTCAAAAGCCCACACATTCAACTTGCTTGAAGAATTACAGCTAAGTGTCTCTGAGGTAGGAATATTAATTTTAATGGATGAAACAGGATGACCGCCTCAGCCGCAAGAGTGGCGCTTTTGAGACGTCCGCCCAACTATCCCACGTGGTGGGAAACTTCCCTCGAATTTCCCTTTGCAAATGGAGACCTGGTGTTCCTTTCCGGACTGATGTTAATCAAGAAACTGTTGACTCTGGAGCGGTAGTTTCCTATAGTTTGTATTCAACAGCCGTCCTGCCCCGAGCTCAACCCGTCGGACCACTCTGTCCTCGGCCAACCGCTGGACCGCCACCGGACAGACGTGCAATACGGATCCACTGTCGTACCGCTTCTTGTCCGTACAGACAGATGTTCCTTGTACGGGGAATCCAGTACTTGTAGAATCCGTTGTATTTATTGATTTACCTTTTTGGTAAGTTCTGTTCCACCGGGATGTACCCATAAGTACCATGGGTACATATTGTGAAACCATGGTCACTACCATTGAGGATGAATGATCCGCAAGACATTTCCTTACAAAGGTGAAATAAAGGTTGTTCAACCAAGACGGAGATGGAATAGAAGTTGATTTGTACAGTTCGTAGTTTCATGCTGGGCAGAAACCAAAATTTGGTAGACCTTCAAGTTGGAGAGTTTGGTTCGAGTTCTTTGAAGTTTGTGAATAACATCATGAATTTTTGTGGAGATCCCAATGAAGAATCTTGAGGCAGTTATATCAATTTTGTCCTATTTGGAACCAAATTACCATCAGATATACAGAAGATTTGCTGGGCAGCTCAGCTCGATGGATGGATTAAAAGTCCTTAGGACGTCCAAAAGAGAATCTTCTTAATTCCAGCGTCCTTCCTAACAGTTATTTCTGTTTATCGCGAGAAAAATTCACCCCTTTAAGTTACATAAGTTTCCGTCATTACTGCCGAAAGCCGATATGATTGGGCTCGAAATGTTTTTAATCGTGACAGAAGATCTGATGGGACAGGAAACTTCTGGTTCGGAGGGCAGCTTAAAATAAGGAAGAGGCCAGTTACCACTGCTTCAGCAGCAATGGCTGGCTCTGTTTCAGCGAGAGTTAGGAATCGATAACACTGATAACTTAAGTTTGCTGGAGCGTACTCTTCTAAATGTTCTCAATAAGAAATGAAAGCCATTTCTGAAACAGCGGGATATTCGCGCTCGCTGGTGGCTGTGCGTGTAAATCAGTGTGAAAATTGGCTTACTACAGCAAAGATAAACTCAAAAAGTTATCAATATCGCATATTTGTGTAGTAGCTTTTTCCATTTCCAAAACATGAACTCTCAAGTAGAAAAGTAAACGCATCGAATTTGAAGATATAACGAACAAAAATAATTGTAACAAAACCATATAGTCCAGCCAGTGAAGATTTCCCCGTGTATTTATCCCATACAGCACTGTTTTTCATAAAGATTTGGATTTAGATTCTAATTGTCCTCTATTTCAAAGTATACCCTGTGCCGGGGGTTGCTTTTACCCTGGAGGTGGATGCCACCCCTTCTCGGGGGCAAGTAATTTTCATTAAAAATAAGTATGGAAATCGATAAATTAACTAATTCTGAGCAACTTTTGTCCTAGGAAGTATTTTCTGAAAGTAAAAACTTTTCGATTTATTCGCGAGTGAAATTGGTTATCAGATGGTTTTTAGCGAATAACTGGGAAAATATGCATTTAATCGAAAACCCTGTAGAGAGCAAAATTATAGATTATAAAAAACCAATAAAGTTATGTATTTATGATAAATGCAGACCCAATACAAACGGAATTATTGCTTGTTGAAAGATAATTGGTATTATCCAATGCCATTTTCGGGTAAAACTCATAGAAATGGTTTTTTAAATCTTCTAAAAACCTTTATTTTTATTTTTTATAAATGTACCATCGGTGCTGTATGGGATAATTACACAGTTTACACTTCTTCCGTCATTGACTGGACTAATAATAATATTGTCAAACGATTTGTATATTTAGTGATATCGGACAATATAAATATTATTGCGATAGTAACAATCATAATCAATAATGAAATACACAGGTCATTAATAAATACAATTAAGAACAATAAAGCTACAAAGAAGGTGGAAATTTACGCTGAACACGTGCCGGTTTGCCGTAAACAATAGAAAGACAATAAACCTTTCCTTATCTTGATGATAAGGCAAAGCATGAAGAACGGCTTTTAAAAGCACGACTTTTAAACAACAGTTACAATCTTTCAAGTAATGATTGTGAAAGTGGCAACAGTTTTTAAATTTTAACAGAACTCATTCCTTTCTGCATGGAAAAAGTATGACGTATCTTTATCCAACGAATAAATTAATGTAAGAGCTCTCAACGAACAACCCTTTTTAATCCAGGGCTCGAGAGCCAATTTGCGAAAAAAGAAATTCTAAAAAATAAAAAATAGTCTCATTTTGGTTTAGGTCGAAATTGGAGGTTATCAAAACCGTTAATAATATGAAACACATATTTCTCAGCTTTTACTTTTCCTACCCTATTACATTCCAAACCAACCATCAGGCACATGAATAATGATTTCCTCAACATCAGACAACTAGATTTCAGACTTAAACAGTCTTTGTGTAGTTAGCTGGCGTTGATGTAACACTTATTTACGTATGTGACGGTTACTTTTAAAGTATGCAAAGCTAAAAACATATGATTTTATATTTTTAACCCTCTTGATACCTTTCCATTTTGACCTCCTAAACTAGCACTACTGACGGATGGATTTCTTCCAACGATTTCAGGATAAACCATTTTGTGTGCTCATACAATCCAAATAGGTTCTCCGCTTCTGGACTGAAGATCCAAAATGTAATTTGCTTCTTGTAAGCCTTCTCCAGAGTTCTCCATGAGGGTGTTGTAACACCGAAAACACTTTTGCCAATATTCATACCAGGAGGTGGCAAGAGTGTGTTAGACTCTGCGCAAACAATGAGTTATCAGTTTGACTAAGGCATACTTGGTCTTGGCCTTGGAATACATCGGTGCTAGTTGAAAAAGCACTTTGTTCCACAGCACAATTACCGCCTCACCGTCCTCACTCGACCATCACTTATGCATGAGGAACACAAGTGTCGGTGTACTGACCAGTTATTAACACAAGTGCTGTCAATAACGCCCTTCAGAGCGTGCAAAACTAATAATTAAGAGATTGTAGTACGACAAGTGCTAAGATAGTTTTGTCTGTCAATTCTAATATAATATAATGTTGTGTTAGGGATTCCATTTGGAAATTAAAGAAAGATTTGGCTTAGATTGTGTGTTGAGACAAATAAGTTATTGTACTCGTCACAATGCCATTTTAATTAGGTTACGATATAATGCACTAATGTGTTAAATGATCAAGTTTGTAATTGGAGAAGGAGCTCTTCTTATCAGAAAATCTATTTTGGATTACATTTTTAAAAGATTAATTTCTGATGACATTAGTTTTCTTAAGAAATTGAATTTTTTTCAACAAATTTTTTCTAAATTTGTAAAGATTAACATATCGAGTAACGATTCTGTTTAACGCAAAAGTCACTTAGTTAAATCTTTGCATTAAGCTTTTACGCTCAAAATAAGTAATTTAAAACTTCCAGCATATACGAAATATTTGCTAATAAATGAAAATTAACTAATACCTTTTGAATATCAAGACTTTGTAATAAATGTATAGACATTCTTGAAGTTGTTTGTACAGGGACATAAATTTGCTATTCTCGCTAGGAAGTTTGAAACCCCTCAAGAAATAAAATTAGCTACTAAGTACATTTAACCCTTTAACAGTCTCCGGTTGAAAAATCAACCACCTAATGTGCCTTTGTATGGGCAAGGAAATTTTATTACTTTTGCGGGAACAGTCTCCGGTTAAAAATTCAACCATTTACAATATGGTTCATAATTCGGTGACAGAGCATGCAGTTGTCGTTCTTGTTGTTTCCTGTAGCTTGGTAGGTTGTATGGAAGCTTACTAATTTTGTTCAGCTTGCCTGTTGCTTCCTGTAGTCAGTTTTAATCTGAAGAGTGGCAAATGGTTGATTTATCAACCAGAGACCTTTCCAGCTCGTGAACCAAGCACCAGTTTGTGTGATAGCGAGTTAATATCAAATTTATCTCCTGACAGGTAAATATGAAGTTCTTTGTAATAACTTAATTTTATTTACAATGTTTTAGACATTTGATTTATCAGTCATTTATCGTTGTCACCGTCACTTGAAATTATTTAACTACAATTTTGTCTTTGCTTCTACACTGAACCTAAAAATCATGACATTGGAAAATATTTATAAAAAAATATGTATAGTCCTTCAGAGTTTTACATACATTAGTATAACACTTTAAAATTATGACAAAAGATAAATTGGGGCGTTTTAAGATATAAATAATCAGTGCAGGTAAGATATTAGGCCAAAAGTACAATAATAGGGTATTTACATGATAGAAAAATTTTACAAACTGTTATAATTTTCCACCATTACATAATTTTTCTGTTTGGAAACGTATTTTATGCTAATAGCTACCAAAACAAATAGACCTATGAAATAGTTTAGATATTTCTGTAACAAATAAAATTATTTTGTCTAAAAAATGAATAATTTATAGAATACTTCACTGTTGGCTGACTTTATACATGTTTGAAATATTTGGAGGACGTTTTAATTTTTTACTAAGTGTCATTTATACTCGTATTTTATTATCTAACTAAATGTTATATTTGTTTTTTCCTTTTTTACATAGGTACATTCATATATAAATATGGCCAATTTTATAAAAATATGTTTTAAAGGTGTAAATATGTACCACTGACAAGATTTTGTATCACAATATTGTGCAATTTTCAATTCTGTATAAATAAAAGGCAGTTTTTATGTTTTGCTAAATCTATTGTTTTAAATTTTCCTTCAATTTCATAAGTTTTCTAAGTGGTTGATTTTTAAACCGGTAAACACATACATAGTTCATTTTGCGGGAACGCTCTCCGGTTTGAAAATTCAACCGCCCTCTAAAAAATTAAATAAACATAAAAAAAATTATTTAGTGATCTGTACTGTCTAGTGTTAGCATTTACAATGAAACAAAATCGTTAAAAATGTAAAACATGGTAAAAAAGTGGTTGGTCATTTCAAGATTTTCAGGGTGGTTGATTTTTCGACCGGAGAGCTTTCCCGCAAAATGGCAAAAATATTGTTTGCCCTATAAAGGGTTTGCTATTCTCGCTAGGAAGTTTGAAACCCCTCAAGAAATAAAATTAGCTACTAAGTACATTTAACATATCCCATCAACACACAAAGAACTTGTTAAAAAAAACTTAGCATCTGACACTTTTACTAATGATGTAATAAAACGTTTAAAAAAGGGTTTAAAACAACCTGTAGTTGAAAAAATATGCAAATAGGGTGTCTTTGTTAATGTTTAAAATAAAATAAAATATCCATACATGACGATAAGTCATGAAACTTCATTGAATCACCCATTTCCACCATAGCTACGTTATGTGTAGAAAACTCGGTTGCTCCACCGTTCTTAGAGATTGTGTACTCGTATATCACATCGTAGTGCACTCAATTATGTACCTGATGAGACAATGAGAATATCTGTCCACCTAGATTACACCTACCTAAATTATTTTGTAGTCTAGGTGTCTATAGATTAAAACGATGTAGTAAGTTCATTTTGAGCTTCTTCGTCGCTGTCATTTTTAGATCTCTTCAGACGAACTATCTAACCTATCACATAGTTATTTACCTGAAGAAGAGATCAGATTGCAGATCTCGAAACGTAGTGTAACTGATTTTATCTTTCACTGAACGATGGCAAATGTCCGGAAAATCCTGTTTCCCTCACAATCCTTACATCGTCAAAAATAAACTTCATACTTCAGTATGATGTTCTTACATTGTTTAAACAATGTAAACAAACAAACAAGAGTGTAAGATTACAATATTCCCTCGTACTGGTGTAGGCTATTCGCCGAGCACTAAACCACGCTTAACGGGTTTACACCACGGTCCAGCCTCACATTCCCATAAATGCTTGACAACAAAATGTCCGACCTCTGATCCCAGCTGTTTACTCCGGGACTCCCGGTTTTTCCCCTCCGTTATGGAATTTCCCTCTTGCCAACCCCAGTTGTACCGCCCACGCCCGCCGTAACTCATGAGGGATATTACTATTGCACATGTTTACAGCTTGTAAATCACTTCCGAATTGTTTCTGACTGTGGAAGGTTGGCACGTCCCAGCGACATCACCCCGGGGGGGGGGGGGTGAGTTGCAATTTTCTTTGTTTAAAAAATCCCAGTGATAGTGACGTAGTTCGTTTTTAAAGTATTTGTTTGCAAAAACGGCTTGATTTCAAAGATCTCCTAATTCCAATATATGTTTTTTTTTATTTTGGCGGGGGTTTTACGGTTTTGAAGGAACAATGCTGCTCACATTTTTAGGCATCCAACTAAAAATTTTTGATTGATTTCTTAAATGAAATTAAAAGCTGCATCATTGTGAGAAAAATCTCTACAACTTAGCAACAACAAAATATAATGTTCCATTTTATATTAAACACACACACACACATACACACACACACACAAACCACTTATCTTATTTAAAGGTTTGTATATGTTAGTTAAAGTACATCTTCAACCAAACCCCAATGTATTGTTATTGGATTTTTTTAAATAAAAACAAATATAATCAGCAGATTTGTACCGAAAGTACACTTGGTTTCCGATTGCATTAATTTATTTATAATTACTTCCCTTAAGGTACCTTCTCTTAAGAGAGGAGCCCACCAATCAAATTGTTACTCTACGAGAAATCGTATATACTTAAAGACTTAAGCTGGAACATCTTAAAATCTGAACCACGCACAAACAGCTGAAGATATGTTATTGTTTTAGCATGTACATTAAACTAGAGGATAAAATATATTTTTATTTTTAAATATATAATTTCGTATTACATTTCATTTATAAACCAGTAATTTTAAAACATTTTAAATTACGAAGGATATATGTAGAAGGATGTAGTTGTACGCAAAGAACCATTCGTCACATAATAGCAACCAGTAACTAAAGCCTTTCAGCGCTATTTAACCAGATAGAAAGATAATATAAAGTAAGTAATTACGTGTCTTGGCCTCGTTAACTGACAATAACTTGATTTCTATTGCAAGTCTAACGGTTGTTTTTAAGTGTGTCAAACTAAAAAAAATATAGTAAAAAATCATCATTTAACATTTTAACCCTTTGATGGCATCCCGTTTCGACCACCACAAAACATTTCTTTGAGGAAATTATTTCTCGTTTGATTTCATGAAAAATCAGACTGCGTCGTTTTTTACAATGAAAATTATATCTCGACTTCTAGACTGTTGTTTGAAAGCCTCTTACCCCTTACTTTCCTATTTGTTGTCTGATTATCATTGATCAATAACCAATACAATCCTTTTGAGACAATTTCAAGTGGGTTACGAACAACAGATGTATTGCACTGATCAACGTAAAACGTACCTGAAGGTTCGGTTACATGATGATATGGAACAACACGTGTCTATATTACATCCAAACAGTGAAGGCGATAAAAAATAGAGAAAACTCCACATGTTTCAATATGTCTGTATAATAATCGAGTTGCCTTCACTGCTTTGCCATACTATAGCCAGCCATAACTTACATCGCATACAACGTTTGGATGGAAACAGAAAGAAGGAAAGGGTAAAAAATAGTGTCAAGATATGGAACACGCTTTCCTGTTTCTGTATCACGCTGTATTTTACCACTTCCTCGATAACGCGAAGTTCTAGCTGGACGTATGTTGTTTTCTTAATTGTAAAACTTTTAACTTAAGATCAAAATTAAATACTTACTTGAAAAATAATACAGTTGTAGATATATACACCATGTCATTTTCGACTACTTACTTAAATTCACAAAAACAACTCATAATAGAACATATGTATGCAAACTACATTTATATAGTTTAGAAAAAAAAACTAGTCACTACCAGATAATTGCTATAAATTAACATAGGGTCGAAAATAAAATAATTCTCTGGACATACATTCTTAAAGCACTGTTAATATTGCACTTTAACCATGATTTCAATAATTTTGTGAGAGACATAGCATTACTATTAAAGACGAAACTATCTCTGTTTGCGTAAAAACATTTTAGTTGAATATAAACATTCGTAAATTTCATTCACGTTTTACCAACTCCCTATGCACAATTTTGTTAAACAGCGTTTTTCACATATGTTTGACGGACACATAAGCAAGAGTAAGGACGGATATACTCCTAAATAAGTTTTTTGATTTGGGTAACTATAGAGAGGGGTGCCAAAACTTAATCAATTGAAATTCAAACTCAACAAATAACCCCATTTATCATGAATAAAGTATAAAAGATTATATTCCTTTCCTGTCCCCGATATGTAGGGTTGGTGGATTAATTACACCACAACACACAGCCTCTGTAGCTCTGGTGCCCTAGAGACTTCTATTCATGATGCTCATACTTTCTCTCGTTAAGTACAAAAATACTTAGGCAATTAAAGGTCCCAAATGACCAGTTCCAGTGGAAAGTAACGATGCGTGACGAAATTAGGCATTACGTCACGAAATGACGACGATATTGGCCATTGCGTGACGAAAATCCAACGATATTGGCTATTGCGTCACGAAATGACGACGATACTGGCCATTGCGTAACGAAAAGGCACCGATATTGGCTATTGCGTCACGAAATGACGACGATACTGGCCATTGCGTAACGAAAAGGCACCGATATTGGCTATTGCGTCACGAAATGACGACGATACTGGCCATTGCGTAACGAAAAGGCACCGATATTGGCCAATTTCCCAAAATCTTCTACGTACCTTCCTGCTGGATTATTTAGCAGTATTAAAGGTACTACGACCCTGATGTCCAGAAAGTACTAACGACACTGCTCGTTGACCTACCAACGAAGCAAGCAGCCGCGGGCCGAGACGAGTGGTCAGACAGACTGCCCAAGCTCGGGTCGCCCCACCCTCTCGCGAAACGACCGATTAAAACCCAATTCCCGACCCGAACTGCTCGTCTGACAGACCCATTAACCCGTTCATGCTAATAACACATTTTATCGGGGCTCGACGTAACGTAACGGCCAAACACTCAGATTGCCATTCATAATTGTAATAATTTAACGGACGCCCATTGTGAGTTCTATTAAACCCATTAGCGCTAATGTTTGCTTTTCTTTGGCAATAATTATCGTTAAAAGCGCATTACAAAAGGGACGATTGCAGTTGTAGGTGGCGATGTTCCCACTTCGATTAGCGATTCCTAGACTTCATTCTCTATTCTTAATGCCCTTCTCAGAACCTTGCGCGTTAGATTATATTTTGGGAAATCACGCAAAGAATGGCACACCAGTTTGTTATAGTAATAACTGAAATAAAATTACTAAATAAAGCGTTTTGCTGTTTCTTCTTAGCATAAATTATGAAACTAAATTTGTATAACATTAATTTTTATATATAAGTATTTTTTCAGTACCATTTTTGTCAAGTACATGTTTAATTCACATTTTATTTCACGTTTGATGCAGTTATAGATTATTTTAGTAAAATATAGACCAAATTTACTGATTCACATTGTTCAAATTGTTAAAATTCGAGTAGTTGGTTACGGAAATATTGGTCGTAGGAGAATATAATTTCAAAACTAAACATGCAACATAATTTTATAATGTAATTAGTTTCGAAACTTTCGTACTACTTTCCGACGATTATAGGAGAAGATATAGAAACAATCAAGTAATATAATAAATCAACAAAGAAGACAGCGTTAAATTACCAAAAAGCTGGCAGCTTGAGATAAAGAAACAGTATTTATCACTGTTTAGTCAATTTTGTCTTTGATTGTTCATATGCAGTCAATAAAGTTACAGCTACGCCCCCATCAATCCATTTTTATAAGCAGATAGTTTTATTTGCAGTTTCGGCCTAACATCTGTTGACAGAATCTTCACAATGAGGCCGCTATATTTCAAAATTGACTTCTGTAATAATGTTTCGATATGGTATGAACCGAAAACTTAGTTAATAGATATATTTTCCATCAATAAAATTTAAATAGTTTATTGCAATTCTACTAATAACTTAGCTTTGCTGAACATGAAAAAAGTAGTCTACGTATCTAGAATATTAACTCATCTTCAACAAAATTGATAAACATTTATTATGAAAGTCATTCAGTGTTCTTCATGTTCTGAGGAGAAACATTATCAATAAAACATAGTATACGCTACATCAACATATCAGAGTGAAGCTCGTGTGTTTCTCTCCCCCCCCCTTCCACCAACCATATGGACTGCCTCTCATACCTGTTTGGATAGTGTCTCATCACATGAGTCAGTAATGTTTGACTCACCCAAATCCCTCACCGTTCAACAGAGGTAGTCTCATAGGCTACTGTGTTTTCCAGTAGAGGATCAATAAATGAACACTTAGTAAGATACAAGCCTTCTAGTACTTTTAAGGCTGTCTATGAGTCTTAGAAGCAAATTTTTACAGAATATTGATAGCGTATCATAGGCGCACATACTACAACAAATAATAATATATTTCCAAACTGCAAGATACATTGGACGGTATTTGTCCAATTTTATTTCAAAACGATTATCGGGAGAGTAACCTCTACTGAAAAAGACTAGTTTGGAGTTCCCCAAGGATCAATATTAGAACCCATTTTATTCCATCTTTACTTAAATAGTTTTTATCGTACTTATGACCATGAAGTCATTGTAATTTCTATGTTGAATTTACTTGTATATTTCCAAAGTATAATGTAAAAGAAATGTACATTTATTACGATATTCTTTTTTCTTAGGTTTGGTTTCCCAATTGTAGTGGAACATTATGCAATTTTCGTAAAACAAAAAAAAACCTTATTTTATAACTCATAACTGTTCAAATCATGTACATCATAGATTTTTGTGTGAGATCTTTGCCTGCAGGTGACTCACCCAGTGATCATAATATGACGGACCATCCTATGTTACCTTCTTATTTTCATGTATCTCACGTCTCAGCTCAAGAGCCACCGAACTGTAGATGTTAATCTACTAATTGTAATGAAGAATAAAACCCAGTTAGTAAAGTAACAGAACAAAAGGGTTGTAATCATATCAAAACAAACCATTCAAAATTAATACAGTTGAACAATACCGAATAATAAAATAAGTTTTGACAAAACACACGTTATATAAACATACGATAGTTCGTATTAATTGATTATTAATCACACTAATAAAACCTTGGTTGGTTTAAGGTTTTGCAATGCAAGCCAAGTTTCAGATTTAAGATTCATCCTCACTGTCGTAGCCTTATTCATAAAAAAAATTCGCACTTTTACGAGCAGAAGTTGAAGAAGCCTTGTGTACACACATTTAGGGAACATATTTAAGCCGTTTAGTCTGAAAATATTTCCATCATCTCAATAATGTACCGGAACAATCAGTCTTTAAAAATCAATTGAACAACCGCCTAGTACAGGAATGAATAGTTCTGAGAGATGTACCTTAAAATTGTTCAAAGATGAACGTTTGTTTCACTGTCAATATTCTTGTGCCATACAACACCTTGTTTTTGATATTTGTCAGATATGTTCACTATATTTTCTGCTAACCGTAGTGAACATTATTATAGTGACCGGTATAGCCTACTTTAATTTCTTGTTGTAAACAGCAACTGTGTGCGTACAGAGTCACTTTTGATGAATCCTGAACTCAGCGATTGCCAGACTGCTGACTGCCCACCTGGGAGTCGCAGGGTATCGGTGTGCGGGCGCGGCAAAACCCTCTTGGGGCAAAGGTCGAGCGCGGCCCTCGCTAGCCGTGATCCAGTTATTTCTGTCGGAGGTGGATACGCTTTATAAACAAATATTAAACGTCGAACAAATTGCGAAAGGGGCGGCCGACCTGCCAACTCGAGCTGTGGACGGGTGCCAGCCAAGATGGCGGCGCCCACTGCCCACTTTGTAACATTGTTATGTTTCAATAAACAGACGAAATCGCCTGTCCCGCGAAACTGAGGTTTGTAACAACGCGTGAAGCTTACGCTAAAATTAGGCCTAGCACGATCTTTATTTGTAAATACTCAGGGCAACTCCACGGTTACTCAGCATAACTATGTATAAAGTTACATTAATTGATGCTAGTATATATATATATATATATATATAGTTTAATAACTCATACTTAAATTATATAAATACTATTTATCCAACTACTGTAATTAAAATTAAACGGTTTTATTTGATCGCCGTTTAGTAAGTATAGATCTAGTAAAAGGATAATTTATCAATTTATCAACTGTATAATTTGTCAATTCTATCTATATATTAAATTCTATAAATGGCAATAGCCTTATTTAATTTCAATAAACATTGAATCGCAAAAAGTACTTGCTTATATAATTATATTATATATTTACTATAATATAATTACTAAACGGCGATCAAATAAAACCGTTTAATTTTAAGTACAGTAGTTGGATATAAATATTATTTATATAATTTAAGTATGAGTTATTAAACTGTATATTACAGATTAACATATAGTCTACAATGGAGATTAGCCTACATGGGCAAGCAACCTGTGCGTAGGCAAATCATGTACGTGTGTGTGTGTGTGTATATATATATATATATATATATATATATATATATATATATATATATAGAGAGAGAGAGAGAGAGAGAGAGAGAGAGAGAGAGAGAGAGAGAGAGGGAGATAGGACTTTATAGTCCTAGCTTCGCCTCTAATAAAGATATTTTTCATTTAATTTTTTCATTTCATAACTCAGCTCAAATCAATATAAAACGAAGAATGTTCGTAATGACTTCGAAACAACGCGTTCGGGTGAATCCATTTAAAAGACCTTGAATTATCAAACGTTCTAATTTTAACGCTATTAGAACAGTGCTTCTGATCCTTTGAAGCAGGTCAGCAGTTAAAGAAAAACAGAGTAACAGTTATTTAAAGTGAAGGGTTTCTCATAAATCTACAATTAATGGCTTACAGTGATTTAAAAATGTAGTTCGTAGTCAATTTTTTATATTTCATCAAACAAGTTTGAAATTTCATATGAATCGCTATTTCATAGATGTCCTATTAATTGACGCGACTAAGTATTGTTCACTACTAAAGAAAAAAATCAATATTTACAATCCATAATTATAAATACAAGTACAATAAGTGTTATGTACTTACACCTGTAAAGTTTATTTGCAGTAGTAACCTTACTACTGCAAATAAACTTTATTATTAATTGGAAGAAGTAGGAGAGCTGGTTGTTGTGAAACGACCTTGAAACTTCCCCCATGAAAATAATACAAATATTCAAAAATTTTAAACCCCTTATTTTTGATTTGATAATCCTGAGAGATGTCTCGTTAAAAAAAATTATTTGTATAATTCCAAGTGCGTTTCAAGATTTAACGAGAATTTTATAGTGTCTAAATCTTTAAACGATGAAGTACAAAAGGGTTGATGTTTTTAGAATAACCAATAAATATATAAAAAGCTAAAAAGTATTTTGATGCATATTAATATTTTTTAAATGAGACACCTCCTACGACCCTACGATTAAAAATAAGTGGAACCGTTGTAAGTGTAAAATTATTTAAGGGGCTAAAATCACCATCTGTAGCAGAGGAAAGAAGCAATCCTTTGAAGGTGAGCTTCTCATACCTGTACCCGAATTGCCTACATCTTCTGTACGGCGCCATGTCCTGTCTCTCCTTCGTTCTTCCTTTATTTATTTCAAAGTATACAAAGTAGTTAGTTACTTATTTACCTGCTTAGGAAAGTAAAATTGAAAGTAAATAAATAAAACCGGCATGATCATTTCCTACAGTGTCTAACAGCACTATATTAGGCCTTTCTATTGTTGTATAAATAGATTTAAATTATATTTTTGTACTGCCATTCATATTCATAATATTGCGTTTAATAATTTTTTTCGATTTTAACGTAACTTACAATATTACTGTATTTATAAAATGTAAAATAAACATTATTATCTTCCTTATTTGAAGATGAATGGCTTAAAAAATTAAGTGATTTACAATATTTTTATCGTTCAGTTCCTAACGTCCGTTGTACCGTTTTTAACACAAGTTAACATGGTGTTTTTAGTATTTTGTAGTATTTGTATTTTCGTATATGTTTTTCTATTACAATAATTAAATTCAGTTAATAGTGGTTCATAAAATACAACTATTATTTCTCACATATTGGTTAAGGGAACACATATTTCTTGTAATGTCTTCCAAAAAAATATACCGTTCATTAATAATACGATTGCCTAATTTGTTATGCTTGTAAAAGTTTCTTGTACTTCCATCACAGTCGGGCTAGAAACAGCTGTTTTATGACCTTCACAAGACGTGTGTTATTCACGCAACGATGACACCAATAAAGTTGTAGTTTTATCTGTAGATAAAAACGTGCACTACCGTGCAAACTTGATTTCAACCATGTGCGTTAAGGATTATAACGTGGCAGGTCAATTAAATTTATTTAAGTATTCTACATCACACGCTAAATTGCAACTACAGTAAAAATTAAACTCACCAGTTCGATCCTCGTTCCTTGTGTTCGGCGACACTAAAACCGAACATGGACCCTGGCTCGCCGGAGTGTTTAATATAACTCTCTGTATCCACATTGAAGCCACCAACAACACAGAAAGTGCTTAGAAACAACAACAACAACACCTCACTGAACCATAACCTCACTTCACTTGAGCCACACATGTTCGCGCGTTCAGCGGGCCGCGTCGCTGTAGCCGAGATCTAGGAGGCCGTGGCGCTGTTGCGTCGCCGAGATCTAGGAGGCCGTGCCACTGTCGGCCGCTTGCTATTTCCGTAGTCAGTATCGCGTTACTCCAGTGCTGGAACAGGAATTGATGTGATTAGAGTTTTTAGCGATAAATAAATCTAAAACGAAGCCAGTTCTCTGAAAAATGCAAAGAGGCTACTGACAGATAAGAAAAAAACGTTGTAGCATAGATCAATTCCTCAATTTGTATTTATTGTACAGAATATGTGCATGTTAATTCATAGTACAGTAAGGAAAAAAAACCAATCCACTCTGTAAATTATAAACGGTAATTATTTTAGGTAAATGATTTCGGCCTAAAGTGCAAAAATATAATGAACAACATTGGGGTGTTCATTCATTTCAACAAAGAAAATTTAAAGGTACTATAAATTACTCTATATAGCTTTAAATACTAAAATGCTTACATGGCAAAAGTTTTAAATAATTATTTTACATTGCAAATTCAATTTATGTAAAATATTGTCAAAACATTGTGGAAATATATATATGTAACGTAAAGACTTTGTAGGATATATGTTGAGGTGATACAATTATTGTATTTTATTTAACAAAAACTTGTTATGAACATCAATTTATAAAAATTAGATTATTATTTAAAAGTATACTTCGTGTTAAATTAATGCGACGATACATGTAGGGTTATAATATAATTACATTTAATAGTTGAGGTAAATCTAATATTTAATTA
Source organism: Homalodisca vitripennis (assembly GCF_021130785.1). Classification (NCBI taxonomy): domain Eukaryota; kingdom Metazoa; phylum Arthropoda; class Insecta; order Hemiptera; family Cicadellidae; genus Homalodisca; species Homalodisca vitripennis. Next base: position 134,443,766 of record NC_060213.1, read on the forward strand.
TTGAAGTTATAACTATATAAACAAAATTGTATTATTTAAATAATTATTTATATCCCTAGAGCAAAACGTATGATAGATTGGTGTGTAATAATCTCCGAAATGTCGGACTTCAATAAATTAATATATACATTTTATATGACATTTGTATTGTATTTTATATGTGTATATGAAATTTGAATAAATTCAGTAACTATGTACTGTAGTATTAATTAAAACTCTATAATACAACGTTTTTATGGCTATTTACTCTATGTAAACTTTTGGATAAAAGTTTTTATACCTTTCCTTAATCTTTTCCTGACAAAAATGTAAAAGTAAAAGATATAAATTTTTATGTTAACATTTTAAATGTTTTGTTTTTTATATACAAATGTAATTAAAACACACATATAATGTTCAAAATTTTAAAAACACGCCCACGGATGCTAATCTTAAAAATCTCACAAATACAAATTAGCAAAGCTTTTAATTTATTCATAAGTAATTTTTATTTTTATGTACATCATAATTGTAAATTTAACGGCATGCAGGCCTAGTATTGTAGCTCTGATGGAATTAAAGTTTAATAACTCATTTTTAAAATTAAAATTGTTTTTATTTTTATAATACCAACGCTATTTTATATTACTAACTTACCGAATAAATTTTCTTTACACAATTTTTATAAATAATGAACACGTGGGTTAATTACTGGGTATTTATTTATTTGTTATCACACTTCTGATACTTACGTATATCACGCGCAGCAGATGTAGGCACAGAACCAACACACACCGCGAAGTCGGAGGATGGACTGGAGCGCGTGGAGGCAGCGCCTACACTTGCGAGTAGCGACACCTAGCGTGGGCCGACCCAACTACCTCCACACTGCTCCCTCTCACACCCAAATCACTAGAAACAGTACACGGAACATTGTTGCCCCTCTCACCACTGAGTTACAGCCATTGTTGTGTTAGACTCAATCGTTCAATCTGGTGAATTTTGACAAGGAAGTGGGAATTGGACAGTCATCTCTTTATAAAATTTTCATATTTTATAATTTGTATACATGACATTTAGCCACAGAGAAAGAGTAACTAATGAGTAATTTTAGTGGCTGATGCAGTTAAACTTATTCTATCTTCTAATATTCTCGTATAGAATGTATATTTTTAGAGAATCTTTCCTATCTAATCACGCAGATGCTTTCAATCTATACGTTGACATAAATCAATAACAAAATTGGGCCTAACCTTGAGCCCTGAGGTCCCCCCATACATTTGTTCTAATTGGAGCATTTTGGGTATTTTTGGATGTTTCAAATACCCAAAATGAGGGTATTTTTTAGGTTTTGAGCTTCATACGACTTTTGTGAATGCTACGATGAAGTGTTGAACAAACTAGAATTGAAACTCACTCATTAAAGCCTTAAATTAAAATTAGCAACTATATTTGTTCTTCAAAATTAAAACAATTCAAAATGTACTTCCGGATATTTTTGGGCACTTACAAATTTGTTCGCTTATAATGTCTTACTTAGTTCTTAAAATGCGTTTTGACAGTTTTTACTTAGAAATTATCTTGAAAGAAAACACTTTTTCATTGTTGTAAAACAACGAAATAATTGTGTAAGGGTTCGTAATATTTCATTAAACTATATTGTACTTCTACATAGCAAAATACTAGAAAGATTAAACTTTAAACTAATTAGTAACTAGTCTGCTATAGGTGGATTTTATTTATAATAAAGACTGTTACATATTCTAACACAAGCTTCAGTTTGACTACTAGAAAATTATGGGAAAAATCATGTTGAAGGATGTGTTTGCTACTTTCATGATAAGAATATGCCTAAAAATAATACTTTAAGTATGTCTAATTCAATAAAAATTACATAACGTAAAAGATTGTTTATAAAATATATTTTAGTTTTTTAATCTTAAGTCTAGTTAAATTTTATAAATAACGTGGTATGATTTAAACATTTTTCAGCATAACTGTTAATACCGTATTTTAGTCTTATAGATTTCATTACAACCACTTTTCTAAAACAACATGTATAATGTACTGTAAATTGTGTGTTAAGTGTCTGCTGTGTTGCCAGTTTTCTTGATTTTAGTTAACAATGTTTACTTTAAACAGTCTTATGTTCTTAGTTTTAGACATATAGGTATGGAAGATGTCACATTTAAAAGATATAATGCAAACATATCCAAACTTTCTTAAGTTTTTTCTATGTTTTTACTGGCTATTCATACAAAAACATATCTATTCTTTATATCTTTATCTATTCTTTTTGGGGAGTTTTTTATTCTCAAAAAATAAAAAAAAATATTTGAATAAATAAGGTGAAGATTGTACACCGTTATCTCAATTCCTTTGAAATATATCCAGGCGTATCAGGGCTTAATTTAAACCCTGTATATAAAAGGAAGACGTATCAATTCAGTAATTCATCTACAGTCAAAATCAATGCAAGGCAATGATGACCAAGCTTCGTAACCAATGTACAGGTATTCATTGTCGTAACTGGTGGTGGAAGATTCGTTATCTCTTTTCTAGAAAGATAAGTGTTGGTAAACCTAAGACGGAAGTAGCCGCGTCACACAAAGAACATGGTTTACTCATACCTGAAACGTTGAATGAAACATGGGGATTTCTAGAACGATAATTTTAAAGTTTGAAAGCACATTTCACTAGAACAGCGGATGCGTTTTATTAACGACAAATGGCATCACGGCTCATTGAGCACAATCAGCAGAAGAAGTGTTCGTGGATTGTCCAGCGAGGGATGCTCCTTCTAAGAAATTTGCGTCCTTGAAAGGATCACGAAAATATCCATCTACATATTTGCTCCGTTCAATTGTTAAAACCTATTGGTATTCAAAACAATATTAACCATCAGTTCTGGTTATGGCTGGCCTTGGGTTTACAAGAACGAAACTGTTGGAAAACGCATTTGCAACGTATTGGGCTGTTTTAATAATTTCTTTACGATGTTAACATACTGTTTTCCTGCAAATGAAGATATATAACACTGTAAAAATGAAATTTTATTATGTATTTTTAAATCTTATTTCACATACTCGTTGTGTTGATTAGCATATTTTTGAGGTCATGTAATATTTTTTCATAATACCTATCAAAATATATATTTTCAGTTATAAGGTACTTTTTGTATGGATATAGATAGCATGCATAAAATTTATTCATTTTGCAGTATTTTTAAGGGATAGTATGTTTTTTTTACTTTTTTGAGTAAAAAAAGCAAAAATGTAAGTTTACACAATAATAATCATTTGTTTAAGGTTTGTTATTGACGATGGAAGGTTTGACAAGATAACAAGATTTCGTACATTTGGCATCGTTATGGTTACAACAGGTATGACACAACGTTTCGAGGATTTGAATCCATCCTCTTCGTCAGGTGAGGGAAGTTTTAGTACATGATAAAATAAAGAATATAAAGAAGAAACGAAGGGAAAGAAAAGGGTTCAAACATAGTCAAAAGTTGCTTGGAGTCCAGTCGAGGTGTTGTCACTGCAGAGGATGCAAGTCCCGAGCAAAAGTCACGAGTACGAGAAACACAATCACACATCACACCGGCACGGATGAAAGTGGAATACTGGAAGCGGGAAAGAGTAAATCTTATGTTATACCTTTTGTAACTATAACGATGGCAAATTTCCGAACACATGTTATCCTGTCAAAGAATCATGGATGTAACATTCCTATTCCATAAATTAAATCAATTCTTCTTTTTGTCTGTATAGAAATGGGAATGAGGTATTGTAACAAACATCGCAAAAATCTGTGAATAAAACATACATTATATATCCCCCCCCTTGCCACAAAAGCGGGATATTAAAATAATCCATTCATACTATCTTTTTAGAGCCACTAATTACAAGACTTTAGAGAAGTGTACAAAAATTAGTTATAATATCATAAGTATATTACTGATCTAACAAGTTTTTCAAAGGAACTAACGATATAATAAATACTTAAAAATCTACGTCAAACAAATAAAGAAAGCAGAGAAAATGACATTGAAGCCCCTTCTGCATTATTGAAGAAGGCACACACCTTGATAAAAGATCAATTTGATACAGAAATTTGAAAAAAAAAACGTTTGAATCAAATTGTCATATTTGTTTCTCAGTATAACCTTTAATTAATAAAGGTTTAGGCTACATACAATAATAGTTGTCTAAAAGTAGTGTTTAGCCATTGTATTCAAGGGCGTAGCCAGTGAGGGTTCCAAGGGGTCCGGACCCCCACCAATTTTCAATTTTTTAATTATTATTTTATCATTTAAATAATTCAGTATTATTGACATGTACTACTGAAAGATCGTTCTCAATAAAGAAACTTTTAAGGAACAAAATGGGGCCTTACTCTTTGTCCACTACGGGAAAATATCAGTTGCCTGGACCCCCCAATTTTTTTTCTGGCTACGTTCCTGATTGTACTTTTTCAACTTTCTGAGGGAGCACCCTCAGAAAGTTCTGGACCCTCCTTTTTCTGGATTCTCATTTTCCCCGAAATAATTTCCTGGCTACGCCACTGAATGAGGCCGTGATAAAAATTTCCTCGACGTGGAAAACTTACATGTTAATTAGATAATAGTACAAAGCATGTAGCTATGGTCTCTGTACATCGGTCTCTGTATAAATGCAGGCGAGTGGAGAAAGTTAACTGTGGCGTTACCTAGTCTATGTTTGCTGAAAGGTACGTAGTTCTTTGGCCGTGATAAAAATTTCCTCGACGTGGAAAACTTACATGTTAATTAGATAATAGGACAAAGCATGTAGCTATGGTCTCTGTACATCGGTCTCTGTATAAATGCAGGCGAGTGGAGAAAGTTAACTGTGGCGTTACCTAGTCTATGTTTGCTGAAAGGTACGTAGTTCTTTCCCCCACCACTTACCCCCACCAACTCCCTGCCCAAGGTCACGAGCATAGCAACATGCATCCTACTGTATAGCCTATGTCTTGATAAAAAAAGGACAATTTAAGTGCAGCCCCCCTTATATACTGCTATTGCGGCTATACTTACAAAACTTTCAAAGTGTAATAACTACTTGACGGGATATTTCATGGAAAATTTATATGAATAGTGAAGTCTGTGTTAAATATATATATAATAATTTTAATATCGAGTTTATTCCCCACAAACCATAACGCAGCAATAAACGTTTTACTGAGTACTGTCTCTCACTTAAAATATAATAATCGAGGTCATAATGTTGTTTAACTGCTGGGGTCTTTTCTAGTATGTCCCCGCATTCTATATTTTAATTTCTATAAGTTAGATTACGTTACTAGAGCTACAAATGTAATTTCTAAAGGTAATTGAGGTTAGGTTAAGCTAGGTTTTTGACAATAATTTGCAAAAACAATTGAAAAACGAGTTTATTAATTTGTACGAAAAAAACACAAATTAGTAATGAAAGATGTTTAAAATAATATACTATTCTGGTGGCCAGAACGCTTTAAGGGGAGATGTCGCTGAAAACTTCCAAAAAACTCAAAAACATTTTTTAGGCTTATTTTGTTCCTTATTTTATTCTGAACACGTTGATATATAATACATGCATGTAATATTTGTAATTCTATATATTTTTCACATTTAAGAATCTATTGCATGTCATTTTTAGCTCATGAGGCGAGTAAAACGCGTAGCGTTATGACTAACTACTCTGTACTTCGATACATATGCCTAAGAATATCTTTCAGGATTTGTTTTTGTTAGGTTGGCAGTAGGTTACTTGATTTCAGCAATCAGCAGACAACACAGTTGAATAGTTTGTTTGTATTTATTGTTTTGGTTGTCAGTGAAAGTGTTTTCTGAGATTGATTTGTTGTGAAAGTTACTTTGAAAATGGCGAGGTGTAAGAAACTTTGGAAACGAAAATTTAGGGGAAATCAGTTTACAAAAGATATAGGCATCAACCAGCATCAAGAAAACTTGTTTTCTAGTTCTCAAAACGAAGATATTCTAGATATAGCGGTTGAGGTTAGTACCCCATCTCAAGGTCAAAGCCTAGGCCTAGTTGAAAACTTGTTTTCTAGTTCTCAAAACGAAGATATTCTAGATATAGCGGTTGAGGTTAGTACCCCATCTCAAGGTCAAAGCCTAGGCCTAGTTGAAAACTTGTTTTCTAGTTCTCAAAACGAAGATATTGTAGATATAGCGGTTGATGTTAGTACCCCATCTCAAGGTCAAAGCCTAGGCCTAGTTCAGGATAAGCCTACATCAAGTTCTAAAAAGAAACTTACCTACATTACAGAGTTTGTTTGTTGAAAATGTAAGTAGTGAAAACATTTCGAAGAATGTAATAATATTGATATTGATCTTTTGTCCAACCTAGTAGATAGTTTTGTTCTGTGTAAGTACTGTGGAAAACAAACCGTGAAACTGTCGGAAGACTCAAGTGCTCGTAAAGGCTTAGCTTGTAGAATCTTACTCTCATGTACTAATTGCAACAAGAAACAGGTCAGTTGTCCTCCAAACTTACTCCAAAACGTCTCTATGAGGTGAATAGTCGTTTAGCTTATGGTATGCGAAGTATAGGTAAAGGTGAAACAGCAGGCCGCACACTATGTGCTGTTATGAATTTGCCTCCATTCAACACTAGTTTTAATAAACATAATAATTGTATTGAAAGGGCAATTACTGTAGTGGCTGACCATTCAATGAGGGAAGCAGCTCGCGAAGCTGTTATTGAAAGTAATGGTGACGCAGACATTGCAGCCGCATTTGATGGTACCTGGCAGCGAAGGGGGCATTCATCCCTAAATGGAGTTGTTACGGCCACCTCGTTCGATACTGGTACAGTGTTAGATGTGGAGTGTGTGACAAAATACTGCCATAAATGTGCAATAAATAAAAAAACAGTGTAAGGAAGGTTGTTCTAAAAACTACTCTGGCTCTAGTGGGGGAATGGAGAGTGTTGGCGTACAAAATATCTTTGCTCGGTCCGTTGAGTCCCGTGGTGTGCGCTACCTCAAATATCTTGGAGACGGCGATTCAAACAGCTACACATCAGTTTGTGCACAGAAACCTTACGGTGAAGTGGTTATTGAGAAACTGGAATGTATAGGCCATATACAAAAAAGGCTTGGGACGAGGCTAAGGCGATTAAAAAATAAAATGAAAGGAAATAAGTTGGCAGATGGAAAGGTTTTGGGAGGGAAAGGTAGGCTTACTGATATTGAGGTAGATAAATTACAAAACTACTATGGCCTAGCTATTAGAAGGAATGTTGGAGATGTAAGAAAAATGTAGAAAAGGGTTTTGGCAATATATTTTCATAAAACTTCAACTGACACTGATCCCAATCATGGCTTGTGCCCTTCCGTAGAAGATAGCTGGTGTCGGTTCAACAAACATATTGCACTAAATGACTTAGGTAAGAACATAAATAATGAAAAATATGAACACAGAAATTCTTTGCCACTAGCAGTCATGGAAACCATCAAACCTGTTTTCAGGGATTTATCTGACAAAAATTTGCTGGCCAAGTGTACACATGGAAAAACCCAAAACCCTAATGAAAGTTTAAATAATGTGATTTGGGCAAGAGTTCCCAAAACTAACTTTGTTGGCTACAGAACATTGAAAATTGGGGTTATGGACTCAGTTATCACATTTAATGATGGTTCCATGGGGAGAGCTAGAGTACTTAAAGAAATGGGAATAACTCCTGGATTCAACGCGATTGCGGGTTTTCTTCAAGCTGACAAATTAAGAATTAAAAAGGCAGAAAAGGCAGTCCTGCAGCTGACGAAGGAGGCAAGCCAAAAAGAAGATCTCTCAAAACGAAAAGGGAAGATCAGGAAGCAGTAAACAGTGAAGAATACGGCCCTGGAGCCTTTTAAGAAGGTAAGAATAGTACATTTTTGTTTATTTTAAGGTTTTCCGAAAGTTGTGTTTTTTATTATTTAGGAACACATATTTTTTAAGTATTAAAGATAGGGCTTTGAAATTTTAGGTGTGTGCTTTGAACAAGTAAATGAAGACTGGGTAGCAAAATCATAGTTTTTAGACAATAGAAAAATAAATTATATCTATACAAAACTGTAATGTTTATAAAAAATTAGTTATACAAAATTACGTAAAAAAAATTTTTTTGTTAGTACTTCTAATAACTAGCAGGTTATTAAAGTTGCTACACAGTGTAGTAATATGTCCAAGGAACATTTTAGTTCATATTTCATGAGCCTATCTCATTCCATTCATGATACTTATGTTCTTTAAGTTAGCATGTATTTCTTATGGGAACACTTTCAGTGACGTCTCCCCAGTGTCCTCCAGGATTTGTTCGAACAAATCTGTGTTTTGGTGGCGATGTTTCCACAGAAACTCACACAAGTATGAGTCTAGCAAGTTGCGACTTGTACAGCATTCGTTCCTATTGCGCCGTTTTGCCGACGCCCGGATTCGATTCTCTGTGTGTGTGCTCCTGTTGTAGGATCAACAATATTTTCAGAATGGGTTAGATCACGCGATGCTTGCCCGCTGCGCAGCGCTTCGCGCTGCTTGCTCTTTTAGAAAAAAATTAACTCGCGCTTGCAAAGTCCAAGCCCAGATCAAGCAGCGCGCGTTTATCACTGATATTTAATTACGATCTTTGTGAATGCGGGGACATATTAGAAAAGACCCAACTGCTGATTGATAGTCAGCTGATTTTTGCATTTAACAGCTGTAATAACTAGCTTATTACAACAATAACTTTGAGCATTTGCTGTAACATTTGTTTAGATGAAAAAACGCATTACAATTAATTTGTTGTTTAAGCGAATTGATTTTTTTTTAATTTTGTTTGTGTGTTGTGTAGTGTGATTTACACTATTTTATTGAGTTTTACTTAATTTAAATAAGTTTGTTCCTAATTAGAATCTACAATGAGGTAGTAATTTCAGCCATCAAATTTTATAATCATCTAAAAGTTTAAGTAAGGATTTTTCATTTGTTTTTTTATTTAATAAATTTAGTAGATACACTCATTTGAATATTAATAAAATGGTATATTATTAAAATTGTGTACACACCACTGGTAGTATGTTTAAAATTGATATTATTATATAACCGTAGCTAGCTGTTTATTGCGGCTTCGCACGATTTTCGTAAGCTTTGCCGATGTATGAGCACTTCTGGTTCTAGTGAATTATGTTTCCAACGCCGATGTAGAGTTTACCTTGTTGCCACGATTAAGAAAATCTGTCAAAAGTGTATGTTTATAGACATTGTACACGTGCATGTACTTTATTATAAAGTTGTCTCACAATGAAGCTTTAAGTTTAACCAGAAATGTATTTTAAAGGCAAATACATCAAAACATAGCGCCTTCAAATATCGTTTGGCTATTTAATATACGTAACTGTCTCGTAATTGTAGTTTATAATGTGCAGGCGCTTTGATAACTTTTATATTTTGCAGCGCCGCCCAGTGGTGAGTGACATCAATGAGCATAGCATCGATCATACCTTCTATGTGGAAAAATAAATATACATACAATTTGTCATAATGATCGGTCAAATAGTTTCTGAGTCTATAAAGGACATACTGACAAACATATATATGGAGAGAGGGGGAGGGAGGGAAGGAGGAAGAGAGGGAGGGAGGGGAGAGAGAGAGAGAGAGAGAGAGTGAGTGATAATATCGTCATATTATCTTAAATTAGATTAAATGCTCTCAAATTTGCCTTGATGTTTCATGATCAGATGAGCTGAGTTATGTAGTGCCACTCCCAAAGTGCCATTGTGTGTTAAAAGTTATTTTCCAGAGGTCTTTGGGTCGAAATATGGGGGATTCCGTTAACACAGAGGATATATTTTCGGTCTGCCTCACCCTGTATATTCCTTTGGTATCAACTTAACCTCAGTTTCCTTCGGTGACTCATTATCCCTTTAGAGGTTAAGTGGAAGAGAGGACATTTAAGTCACAAATTCTGCTCTACAATAAAGAAATTTTTAATTTTATTTCATTACAGTTCTTTTTTGACCGCCCACATCTTACAACTTAGAAGTAGAAGACAACAGACTCCCTCCAGAGTACGAACTCATGAATTATCAAATTCCAAGCCATCACTTGCTCCAGTAAGAAAATCCTCTAATTCTTCTAATACTACCTTCACTCCCTCTAGTGCACAGGAGAGGATTCCTAACCCTAATACTCGTCTAGTGAAAAAGTCTTTCACTGAATACTTGCTATGAACACTTCCCGTCAAAGAGATGCGACAAAGACTACAAACACAAGCGAATGAGACAGCGACAGTTCTGATCTCATTACGAAGAGTTGAGCCGACCTAATATGGAGTCGAACACCGATGACACATACCTGTACCTGTAGGCTGACTCGCCTAGCCTGTAGGTATCACGGGTAGACGGACGTGTGGGCTGTCCGGTCCGCCCACTCCACACTTCCGCTGAATATGATACCTGCACTGCTACTTCCGGTAGACGCACTTTCGCATTGTTGCCATCAACCACATTGTTGTCGACCATCGGTTTTTTCTATTAAGGGTTTATGGGTTATGGACGATTTTACTTGCTTTAAAATTTTTTGTGACTAAAAACATTTCAACAATGCTTAAAGGATTGATAAATATTTTTTGTTCTTGTAATTCTGAACAATATTTTGAGGACAGTTTTCAGTAACAATTATTTGGTTATGCAGAAGTACATTAAAGAGACCCTTGCTTTTCTTGGAAATGTACTATGTGTGTACTCTACTACACGCTCTTTCATGTAATGTGCGTGAAAGTAATTTAAAAGACGCATAGTTTCATGCTTAAACTACAAGAAGGAAAAGTAATATCAGTTCGTTTACACAAATTACAAGTTGTCTAGATAAATATATTTTTTAGAAGGTGAATATTTGTTAAGTAATTTGCTTGAAGATATAAAAATATTAAACTTATTTTATTAAAATAAACGTAAATATACTATTTGCCTTAACTAGCCATGTACAGTGACTAGATAGTATGATGAATTTAAAATGCTAGCTAGCTATAGCTCAATGTTTTATTGCTGTAGTGGTCATTTGTGTTGTATGTGGGAGTATATAAATATCAATCAATTTTCTCCAGCTGTATAATATACGATATTGTTGTAGTAATCTCGGATATTAAATTAATACAGATTTGATTATTAGCAAAACAGTGAACCGTGTATGTTAGCTACTTTGTTATGTTGTCGCTTAGCTAGCTATGTTTGAAACGAATTAGGCTTATTGTGACTGATCATAAAGCTTACTTTTGATTCTATGAAGCCTAAACAATCCTTGATCAACAGTGACCAATATGGCATCTTTATCACAGGGCTGTCACCTTTCTGAAAAATTTGAAATTATCTTCTTTGTTAAAATTAGGTTTCTCTTCCTGTCATTAGATGACGTAGTGAATGTTTGCAGGTACTTTAAATGGAGGATATTAAAGAGACCCAGTATTGAAATGGTATTCCAGGCCGATTAAAAAATGGAAAACTATGTAAGGCCAGAGATGGAGATGACTCCTCTGTGTACGACTGGACTGTGCAAGGAGATACGGCCTGGACACGTAAGATATGCCACAGATAATTCATGTAATGTATTAGCTTGTGCTGGAGAATACTTGGAGAAAACTGCAAAATATTTAGGAAAGTTGTTGAGGATTACTTGGCATTTTGGTGGTGGAGCGAAAACTTGCAAGGTGTTAATATTTCGACGCAACGTCAACCAGAAAACTTACATGCCAGTCATATCGACCGCGTAAAACTAATAACCATGAGTAAGTACATTTATCAGTTTTTCATCACTAATTCAACCGTAGGCAATTGACAATATCGGTTAAACCTTCAAATTTCAACAACGTTTACTTACTTCCATCTTACACAATATAGTGCAGTATCCGACAGTACTAAACCTACTCCCATTTCGCAGCAACTGCCTACAGGTTAACGGTTACTAAACTCCTGTACAAACACATTATCTCGGTGGCAGTGAGTGGCGTACGTTGGTTAATCGCAACAAGCCATCTGTTAAACAATGCCACATAACATAACCTCACTTCCGCGTCGCGCCGCTCTGCATTTACGACGACGGCGGCTCCGTACCGGTGTGGGAGGATCGAGGATCTGTTAACTCAGCAATCTCGAGGCAAATAACAGTTCCACGATGCGTCCCTCTCCTCAACAAAAGGATTGCACATATTTTTACTTCCATTCCGAGAAATACACGAGGACGTACTGGCTGTAGTCCGCAATTTATTCTTCTTTTCTAGGATAGCAAGGCGAAAGGGAAAAACAGTTGTCTGCAATTGGAAATTGTAATAGTCCACAATCTCCTTTTATGTGCCAAATAACAGATTGAGGAATGCTTATTTTGGTCCTTGGGAAAGGTTTCTAGCCTTTCTCCAGCTGTTCATGAACAGCGAAATCAAACATACGGTTAACCTTCTGGCATGTTAGAAAAGAACAGTACCCCTAAGTAAACTGCTGGGTAAGATCGTGCCTCTTCCGAAGTGGCTCAGAAATTACCACTCCTTATCTAGTTTGATGAATATTTGTTTTAAACATGACAAGTTCTTTGAATTTCCCAAAAACTGCCTATAAAAAGAATGTATTTTGAGAAGTAATGATTACTGACCCATGTTTCTCATGTATCTTTTCCAAGTCCATAGAAAATCTCTCCTTTTTATAATTTTTTTTACCTATCTAGCTGCTGATAGTAACATCTCATACAAAAATAGGAATATTGAAAAATAATGCCATCAACCGAGAAAAGCTGTTGGATTTTATTATGTTCATTTCGGCTGGAAATAGCTAAGGAGGCCAAATATCTAGATTCCACAAGCTGTGGTTCAGGTATGTTTGAGCTGAGGCACAGTATCTCAGCCTGATTAGTGTGGTAATAGAATCTCCAAAACATGATTTTATTAGACTGTTTACGCATTCAGCTAGAAATAGCTGTGAAGGCCAAGTATCTAGAGATTCCGCAGAAACTGTCATTCTGATTCTATGTTTGACCTGAGCCACAGTATCATCAGTTTTCAATTTCCCAAGATCTCCTCATGGCTATTGGATCATACTGTCTTGCTTCCAAAGAGAAAATATTAAAAATCTTCATTAAACATACTTTTACTTATTTGTTATTCCTATTAGATGGTCTTGAGCTAACTAATACAATTATCTAATGTTAAAAAAATTATTAATATCTCCACAACTTGATGTTAAGGTTTAAAGATTGTTTAAATTTGAATGGGTTTCCCAAAATCCCATAAAGCTGAAAAGTTGCATGGTAGTTTCTTTCATATTGCTTATGTAGAATAAGAGATCTAAAAATTTCAAATGGCTTAATTTCAAATTTTGTTGTACATTAAATTTGGCATTGTTAAATATTTTCCCAACATATCTTACACCATATATATCCTCATCTACCCATGCCAATCCTGGCTTTTTCTCGATTTCATCTTGCTTTTTCATTTTGAAGTTTTCGTTTTTGGTATTGGCCTCTTATTAACATTAACCCAATTGAAATATGTTTTAATTACCTTTATGCTTCTCTATGAATGTTGTTAAACTTTACGTTGTCAGCTGAACGTTTCTAATGTAACAACTTTCAACCAATTTCTTTCTTTATTTCTTTTGTTCAATTTCTTCAAAGGAGTTCACAAGTGCATCTTTAGCTATCCCACATAAAACTTTGGTTCACAACAGAACTTACTCTTCATAATAACTCAAAAAACGGGTTAAAAGGTACATTTAAACATCCTCAGAAAATATATATTTTATTCAGAATAATACATTAATAGGATAACAAATTAAATATGAATAGTTGTTATGCTTTAAAGATGAAACAATATACAAAAACAGACTCGTAAGAAATAATTACTGGCTCCTGTAGTTTATTGCGCATTTTCGTCAAGTTCAGTATGTTTAGTGCAAAAGTGGACCTTATGCTATACAAAATAAATCAAATTCACGGTTTAAACCATGTATTCTTCATTTTTGGTTAGAACTAAAAACTCGTAAGTTGACATTTGTTTTATAATAATCTATATTATTCAATTAACAAAATAATACAACGAAAAGTAATATTTAAATGGTGTACCACTTTTCAAGATATTATCTGTTCAATTGAATCTTTGGAACTAGTCAACCATTTAGTAATAGTTCTATTATTAAAAAAAAACATGGCTAAAACTATGATCGGTTTGTTCAACACAAACGAAATCAATTTATGTTGAATTAGATAATAAACTCTGTTAAAACCTCGTGATAAAAATGTTGAGGTATTATAAAATATCGAGTAATGAATTACATTTTTAAGTACAAAACATCAGAAAGGTTAAGGAAAATCCACATTGAAACAAAATATTCCAACGTGGATTAGAATTACAATATCAAAATCAGTATAAAATCTTACAAAATGTTTTATATTAAGAAATATTGATTGTAATAATTGTAACGCTATACTTTAAATCACCTAACATGGTAATTCGTTTTTGGGTTTAAACAAATGACAATGGTTTGTTTGCAAATAATGAATGAAAATATTGTAAAACTTGCTTTACTGGAAATATGATTAAAACAAGTAATGCAATTTAATACTATAGTTGGTCATAAATATTTATTATTTACATTGAAAGGAGAAAAACAGTGTTGGCAAAGGTAATGTCGCTATCACAACAAAATAGGGTTAAATACTACCCAAATATCGTTTGAAAGGGGTTCAGAATGTTCCCAGAGAACAAAGAATAATCATTTACTTATTTTATCATCAGTTTAATTTTGTATGTTGATTTTAATTTTATTAGTCAATTTCACTTAAAAACTATTGTTTTCCTGATAAAAAACTGAAAAAACTGTTATAAAACACACATCAATATATTTGAATATCAATATTCTGAGTAGAATGTGGAAAACATGGTTTTAAAAAAGAAATTATTTTCTACAATTTTGATTGATTTTATGACAACTGGCTAAAACAAGAAAAATAATTTTTTTAATTGCTTCTGTACATTTTGTATTCTATTGTGCTTTGTTGAGTATATTAACACAACTAAACCAATTTAACTTAGGACTTAAATTATTCTTAATTTAAAATTTGAAATTTACGTTTTTATTAAACTATCTATTTAATGCGGTTGAAAAAATTTGACACTATTGTATTCTGTACAAAGTGCTTTTAATGAATAAAGAAGTTTTGATTCAATAATATTGCAATACTTGTTACTTACAATACTTGGTGAAAATTGTAAAATTTTGCTTCATGGTATGGGGCTGCTTACTGAATTTATTTTGTCAAAATCTCTATATTTATACTCCTTTTTATACTCAAAATTGATTTGAAAATTTAGAAGAAATTATATACAGTCCAGATCTAAATTGACTTTGTATAACACTTCCTTTGGTTCCAAGAAATTTCAATACTGAAATACAAATGTTATGAACATTTTAGAATAATTTTGTTAAAACTGTTATAATTCTTACATTATGTGTAACTGAAATTATCTTGGAGCTAGAATTTGGACAAAGAAAACTTTTTATAAACATAGAAAAAATACAATTTCTTTTTAATTTGTCAAGTCGATTTTGAATCTTAAGAAAATAAAGATGAGATTTTTACAACAAAAATGTACTTAATTACGCGTATTTTAATCAAACGGGCTTAGGTAAAAAATCCAGGCAAATGAAGATAATACATTATGTACAGAACGTGAAAATGTACCTTACCATATCAGTTGTTTAGATCTTATACGAAAACATTATTTAGTATTATATCTCGTTCAATTTTATGATAATAGCAATAAGTAAAACGGCTATCTAAAATCTATTTCAATTGTAAAAAATCCTTATTTAAAGAAAAACAATACAATTACTGAATTTACAAAACAAAAAAATTTAAAATACAGTTTTCATTTTAATTATGGTTTGCAAAAAAAAATTTCTCTTTGTTATTGTTTTCATTGATTTAAAAAGATTGTTTCTTGCATATATTCACAGTAATTTCTCAGAGTGTATTATAAGTTTCAATACACATATTATAAATTTGCTATTAAGAAACAATAGTAGATATAATATGTCTAAAAATAATTATAACACAAATTAGATATATTTTTATTGTTTTTATATAAAGTAATCGTTATATGAAACTTGACAACAATGAAGGAATGTATTAAATTAAATTGTGTGAACGGCAGCTATTAAAATACAATTTCATTTGTTGAATTCTTCCTCTTTGGCCATTTTGGTTAAGCATTTTAAATATAAAAAATGTTTATTCTCTGGGAATCTTCTTCATGTCTGGTAACCCTAAACAGATTTAGCTTTGAAACTATATCACTCAATAGTTATGCGTTAACCCGCCCAAAAAAAATAAAACAAACTGAAAAAGCTAGACAAGACTACGGATGGTTCAGAAGTGAAATTTTATGTTCTGTTTGATTTGTTTACCTCGTGCCACACTTCCACAACTAGAACTATGTACACACTCTCACACGCTCATGCACATGATGATTCACGCTCACAGAAAAACAAATAAATATCCTGGATTGTCTACGTGACCGACATTGCACTCCTCGTCTACTAGGAACTAATCTAACCTAGGAACGGGATGTCAACACTAAACCGTACAAAACGTTTGGGATAACGATTTAAAAAATTTTTATCAGAGCTCATCCACTGCAAACTGCTCATCATACAAAATTGTTGACTGCACTGTGAATTGTACACACAAAATTAAACAAATTAAATGCTTATGTCAAAAGTGAAACAATTGATTAAAGATTGTGAATTAAAACAATCTTTCCAACAAGACCTTGCAGTCCCAAAACGATAAAAAGTTGTCTTTTGGCTTATCAAATCTGGTTAGATTTATTTCCAAGAAAAAAAGTGGAGTTAAAAAAATAAAAAGTGATACAACCAAATACCTAAATCTTGTATTCTAATCTATGGAAATGAAGAACAGACAACTAATTTTTGGTATATACAAGAACACTCAAAACTTGTTGGGCAGAAAGTAGGATTCCAATATAATATTTACCTAAGGGTGAATAAAGTCAAAATAATAAAAAAATTCCATATTTTTGAAATCCACCACAAAATTCTGAGATTCACGACAAAATTTTTACCTCTACATATTGGAAACCACACCTGGTACGTTACTTCAGTCACCGATATTTAGAAAAAAATATGTAAATCAAACCTAAAACTGAATTTTAACCTCTAAATTCGTATAATTCCATTGTGGATTGTATTAATTAAGTGGTGAGTTACTAAAATTTATGATTCAATACACAAAATCCACGAGAAGTTTAATAATACTGTATCCAAAACGATTGGTTATATTTTTCAATAATCGAGAATTAGAATATTTTTCTACAACACAAATAACAAAGAAAGAAATGACACCAACGTACTCTATCCATGGTTCAATTTTTTATCCATGTTTATTTACAACCAAGAGGCTGAAGAAATTTACATTATCAAACACAAAACAAAATTAAAACCATAACCTTTTTGAACATGAAATACTTTTGAGTTAAGATAACAGATTTAGTGTTACAACAGTTAATACACAGAGTAGTGTTGACAACAAATAAAAAAGTAATAATACAAATAATAGTGTCACGAATAAAACTAAAAAATAAAATCCCTTAAAACTAAACATAGTCCACTCAGTCGTACATACTTACACACATCTATTGCACTCTTGTGTTGTATTGCTTAGATGTACTTATTATCCCTATATGTACACAATTCATTTAGTTGTCTGCCAAACCATTGGGAACAGTGCTTCGGTAAGGCATAATAATAGGGGCTACAAACTAGTGGACAACTTCAAACAAACATTTTTTTAAATGTTAAAATTAATCGTTTGCTTACGTACTATAGTAGTAAACAAACACACAATTAAAATTAGAGGGATTAAAATCAAAAATAACTTAAGTTTTTTTTATTAATTAATGCTTGCCCTTTCAAAATTTAATTTGGTTTCGGCTATCTCCCTTAGGCACAAATTGATGGTAAAAAATGTAATCAAACTTCAAACTCCCTCGAGGACTTAATAAAAGAACAGAGCCAATCCGTTACTGTTAAAGTCACTTATAAAAACTAAACTAGCCTTCCATCGACGAGGATTACAAATATCCGAGACAAAATTCTTTTTAAGAGCTGAGAGAAAGCCGAACTAAACGCGGAAAGGGTCAGGACTACGTAGCACCATGAAATGCCATCGGAAGCGCTCATTGTCACAGTCTACTATTCTCCGGTCGTCATTGCTTGTTGTTTTTGGCCAGATTGTGGGACGCCCAGTTCAGAGAGGTTTTCCAAGAGTTGCATAACGCCTCGTCGAACTTGGACCGGAAGTGGGCCAGTGCATCCTGTTCTGTCTTGTCCAGCACCTGTGGATTACATGTGGGTATAAGATAACTGAATTTTCAACTTGTAATTAACATTGCCTCACATCACCAGAGATTGGCATCACATTCCAATGTTTACGGTAAGAATGTGTTCATAAAGAATTTAAATAATATAGTGCCAAATCTTTATCAAAAATCACTCCTGTCATCCACCAATTTTTGTGGTGAACACTTAAAATATGCCCAAATAAAAGAATTGTTCAGTTGATTTAAATCTCCAAGGTCATAGCTCCAAGCAACAATGGTAAAAATGTCAAAAATGGATGCAATGCAAAATTTAAATAACCTAACCTAATCTAACTTAACCCATTGGCCTTGTGTCACGGAACGGTTCCGTGACAGCTAGTCTGGGCTCAACATTTATATCACGGAACTGTTCCGTGACAAGTACAGCGCCATCTAAATAATTTTTTTTAAACTCCTTTTTCAACCAAATGTTAGTATAAATTAGACTAATATTGTTGTAACACATAAGAAAAACTGCAATACTACAGTTAATTGAAATTTAAATGAATAATAAGTTACTATAAGAATATTAGTGTACTACAAGAGAAAAAAATCAATATTCTTGGAATTTTCAGTATTTAGACAAAACATTTATTCTGACAAACTATGCATATATATATATATATATATATATATATATATATATATATATATATATATATATATATATATATATATATATATACACATATTCTAGTATTGGTAGGTAGAGAAATACATTTCAAATAAAATAAAAGCAACAATGGGGTATTTTATTTTATATTATTTGGGTAAAAAAATATTCAAAAATTTCAAAAACTTTTTTAGTTTGTACAGCATTATTATTTTTAAATTATGACCAAATATATCACTATCTATTATTATTAAAGCCCATTTCATGTTAATCCAAAAAGATATAAAATATAACCAAATAACTTGAAAAATAAATTTTTTATAAACATATAACAAAACTCTTACGGTTTTAGCATTTTTAATAGGATAACTCCAGTTGAGCTGATAGTAAAAATATGTATAGGCCAATGGGTTAACCGAGACCTAACCTACAGCTTATCAGCAAATCATGATAAATTAAAAAGTTAAAATAATTATTTAATATATCCACTGTTCTTAATATCTGCAGGTTTCTTAACTAGTACCCATACTATCAATGCAATGACTGAGCAAGTATTAGCGAATTCAAATTAGTACAACAAATAAATTTTAAATGTGAAAACAATTAAAATGAAGGTGAATTGTTTGAAATATTTTAAATTTTGATATTCACACACAGTAAAATCCATTGCACCAACAGAAAATTTAAAAGTTTCACTCCTGATAAAACTGTCACATATATGTTTAGAGAGATATTACCAAGGTGTCCCGAAGATAGTTGAGGTCTTTTTCCGAAGATAGCTCTGGTAGGCCAGTGGATATCATCATAGCGAAAAGAGAAAGGATCAGACAACCATGTCGCCTAAGGATCATGAAGGCCTGAAATAAACACAAAATTAATTTAATGATAAACGCTTTTATTGCCTGATCAAGAACTTTCCCGTTCTTTAATTTCGTTTTGGGGACTCTAGGTTTATTTACCTGTTCACAAGTTTTCTGGAAGATCTGGAACTCCAGTGCCTCTTTCTTGGTTTGACCCTTATTGATGACGTGCACAAAGTCGTGAGTCAGGACAAATGGCACACGTTCTCTGCGGAACCCAAACTTCTCCTTGAAGTGCCCGAGGATGTGGCCAAAGTCAATGTGGAATAACTGCAACAATTCAGACGTTGTGACATTATCCTTTACTTTCACCATTTCCTTACTGAGGCTCAGCAATTCCTTGAATCCTTCGTTGGACTATTGTACACATGTTGTATCCTGATTTAACTTTTAATGCGGTTAAACACTTATGTTGCGGATACATGACACAGCTGTTGCAAAGAATCACATTTTGGCTTTGTAAAAAAAGATCTCTTCCGGATTATTTGCTCTTAAATCCATGTCCAAATATTGCTCAATAGAAATTCAATCTAACGAATAATTACTATTCTCACATACATTTTCATGGTGTTGCGTTTTATGGGGCCACTGGTAATAAAAATCTGCAAAACATTCTGCAACTTCAAAAAAAGGCAATTAGAATAATACTAAATTTAAAGGACCTGGATTCTGTGAAAGATTATTTTTATAAATTGGAAATTTTAAACTGTTTATGGAATGTATATATACTTGAAACAGTAATGATAGTAAGATACAATGTTTATTCATTACCTCGATTAGGGTCAAGTCACGACTACTTTACTCCAAATAGAAACCCAATGACAGTATATAAACACTCGTTGTAATTTCATTATAAGAAACCAAACTCAGCAGGCATTAAGTTAAAAATAAAATCCCAAAAAGCTTACTCAGTATGGAAAATAATTTATTGTTCAAAAAACACCTTAAAATATTTTTGACTAATAAAGTTTTATATTCATTTGAAGAATTTATGGAAGTATACAAATATTTTAAATAAAATATGATAGATGCCGTTCTTTATTTGTATAATTTTAAATGTAATTGTATAAATTATAATAATAAAGTTGTTTTTAATTTGAATTTGTATTATAGTATATTGTAGAGCTAATTCCCTAAGAAATTTAATAAGTCTAAAAGTTAGACTTTATACGCTACAGAGATAAGATTATGTGATCCAAATTAAAAGGATTTTCAAAACATTTCAATTTTTAAGACCAACAACATTATGCTCTAAAAATACACATAAGAAACTAAAAAGCTATTTATTATTTAAAAATTGGAGTTTCCATTATTGGCTGGAACGGCTTGAAATGGCGATATACTAAGGTTATTTTATATAAACAATTACCAATTAATTCCTTGTGTAGCTTCACAAGAGGAAAAGTTGTGTAAAAAAATCTACATTACAAAAATGCCAATTGGGGAGAGACAGACTGGAAGTGATTAAAGTATGGTACTGGACTGTACATTGTTAATGAGTTAACTGTAATGCGTTCTCCGAGTATGTGTACCTGGCCAGTCCGCTTGACCATGATGTTGTCCGAGTGCCTGTCGGCCACGCCCAGCACGTACGTGGCTACACAGTAGCCGGCACAAGAGTACGTAAACTCTTCTATAGCCTTGTTCAGACTGGTCTCTGTCTGATTGTAGTCCTTCAGCCATGCTACAACAGAACAGGGAATTATCCTTTTACTTCTCACTAAAGAATAGTGGTTCTCACGGATATGTCTGTTTATATAGACAATAGACAATTTATTGGCCATTAATAATTTTCAATAAAATTACAATAGGCTTCGTCAAATATTAAGGCTTAAATTACTAGCCTAATCTAAAGTTAAAAATCCCTTATGAACGATCTCACAGCTAAAATATTCATTAATATTATAGAAAGGTCTATTTTTTAGCCAAGAATACAATTTATTATTAAAAACTTGACATGGTAAAGTTTGAACAGCATAAGGGTAACAAATTGAACATTTTAATGCCTAAGGTTGTATGGTAATTCATGGTTTTACCTAATCTAGCTCTATCTACATTTAACTTATCTTTATTTCTTGTATTATAGTGATGAACATCATTTCTTTTCAAAACCATGTGTGACTTTTTTCTTACATCTACTAATACCTCATAAATATACAGATTTATAACAGTTAAAACACCAATATTTACAAACAAAGGTTTAACAATGATCTAACACAGGTGCATCCGCTAAAATTCTCACAGCCTTCTTTTGGATTACTAGCACCTGATCAATGCCTGTACCATTACCCCAAATTATTAAAACCATATCTAATAATACTTTCAAAAAAATGCAAAGTAGGCCATTTTTATATACCTTTGTGATACTATTTTTTTTAAATTACACAATAAGTAAATAACCCTAGATAATCTCTTGCATACATAATCAATGTGTTGTTTCCAAGATAGCCTGTTGTCCACTATTATCCCCAATAACTTAACAAAAAAACTTCGGATTCAAATATAGGCCTATTAATATTCTTAAGAGTTATTAACATTTGTTTTGTTTTTTCTGCGTTTAAATAGAGACCATTTACATTAAACCAGTTAACAGTTTCATTCATTGTAGTCTCTACCAAGTTGTTTAAGTAAAGCAAATTTGTGTGACTATTTAACAAAGTGGTATCATCAGCATTATATAGTAGTAAAACTAGAGACATTAAAACTTAAATCATTAATTAAATATAATAAACAAAACAGGACCCAACACAGATCCCTGTGGCACACCTATATTTATATCAGCCACTTGGGAATAAGCTCCATTAACCATAACAACCTGTTTGCGATTTGCAAGATAGGACCTTAACATGTTCAAATTCTTTGCACGAAACCCATAGAATTCCAATTTGTTCACCAGTATATCAGGTCTAACACAATCAAATGCTTTGCTCAGATCACAAAGTGTGATCTGAGCCCAACAATTATTTTCCAAAGCTAAGAGAACATTATTTACAAGAGTAATTTACAGCTTTAACCGTTGAACAATCAGTGCGGTAACCAAATTGACTAGAACTAAATAATTTGAGATTTTCAAAATGAATACATATTTGATGTTTAAGTAATTTCTCAATTACCTTAGACAAGACTGGTACACATGAGATAGGCCTATAATTATTCGGACAATCAAGTGAGCCATTTTTATACACAGGTACAACTTTTGAAAATTTTAAACATGTTGGAAAAATCCCTTCCAATACACAACAATTAATAGAATATGTCAAAGGCTCAATTATATAATCAATAACAGCTTTAATTAAAATACTACTTAATCCATACACATCTTTAGAATGGGAATTTTTTAGAGATAAAACAATTTTACGAACATCATCTACAGTGACAGGACAAAAAAACACACTCCTCAAATGGAGGCAATAACTTATTAAGACATTGATTTGCACTATTCACAGAACTTTTCACTTTGGCACTGATCTCTTCAATAGCTGTCACACAGTGTGAGTTGAATTCATCAGGCAGAATATTACCTGGACCGACCGCGTAGGGTTTCCTTCCCCGATGCCTTGTTAATGATTTGTCCATGCTGCTCTACATTTATTGACTGAATTTTCTATGTAATCTTCATTACTCTGTCTCTTTGCTTCTTTAATAGCCAGTCTATATGTAAGTAATACCTTACATGTACATGTGTGCACACATCAGTTGCAACCGATCGATCAGATCGATTCTGAGCGAATTTGACAGATAATGTTGAAACTGTGACAGATACTACTTGGATGGTTTTCAAAAAGTTTGGTTTGGAAGTATTTCCAGAAAAACCTTTCCACAAGCTTAGTTTGTTTTGTTTCCAAAAATTTTTAAGGAATAAATTATGATTTGTATTGTGAATTAAACGGAATGGATTTCCAAACCATGATTGGAACAGGTAAAATTTTCTTGAAATACCTGTCATTTTTTCAAACCTTTTTTTTTCTTAAAATTTTGTAAAAAGGTCAGGGAGGAGAATCATGAAAGTAATAAAGTATACAAAATGTAAATTTACAAATAAAATGCATTTAATGTTACAGATAATCTTGGCAAAATACAAACTATCGAAGGACAATAAGAGTGGTATTCTTACCAGAATAAGCTTCTTTAAAATGAAAAATTCGAGAAAAATAGATTACTTTCCCCCTTTGATTCCCTAAATTAAAAGACTAATTTTTACAAATGATTCAATAATACACAATTGGGTTAGTTTTGTTTACTAAAATATAACCCAATATGTTGATTTACGTGATTTAAGAAGTATTTTTCACAAGTAATTTTTTAGAACCAATAAAAATAATTTAAATTGTATCAAAAACAATATCAACACACTACTTCTCACAAACAACGTTCGAATCTTTGACTATAAAAACTTGCCAGCAGATGCAGGTTTTATTTACCCTACACATTTTTTATTTTAAGAAAGAATTATTAGAATTCTGAATAAATTCTTGCATATTTTTGCAATTCAATTTTTAATATGAAACACATTCTTGGAGAAAAAAATTTTAATCCAAATGTTAATTATTCAAACATTTAAGTTTTCATCTCGGAAAAATCTCCACGACTAAGACCATGAGATAGGAGATAAAAACACGTACCTAGAAGAGATCCCTTTCTAAAAGCAGAGGTTGCGGAGAACATGCCCTTTTCTTTCTGTATGTTGGCGATGGTCTCTGCATTCAGCACCACCTCGATCAAGCCGACCCTGTTGTCGGTGGATATACATCCGTAAGGGTTCATCCTGCAGCAAAGTACATATTTCGGTTAAAAAAATTAAACATTCCTAATTCAACAACTACTTCATTAAATAAATACATTTTCATAAGGGAAATAGATGTTCCCATTTCCTATACTAACCAAATAGGAAGGACTATTGTACAATCGTAATAAACATAATTTTATCTATCAATGTAGGTTTTATGTCCAACTGACTATGAGTAAGATCTCTTGTTGCCCTTTTCTTGCCCTGTCTCTCTTGTTGTAAAACACAAAAAATATTATTTGTAGATTAGTAACGTATTATTGAGTTTAGGGATAGGTTCAAAACTTCAGTACAATACATGTGTTTGATTGATGTACCCTCAGATTTCTCATGTTGGATAAAAAATATTGACTGTTATATGCAATCCACATAAATCCTAAATTGCGATGTCATTCTTCCATTTTTAAAATCCAGACAAAAAAAACAAATAATCCAGTTGCGAAGAGCCAACTTGCACTGTATAAGAACATAACCTGATTTTGGTTTATTTACTGTCATATAAAGATACTGAAAGTCCCAACTTAAGGTTCTGTATACGGTTGGTTAACGCTGAATAACATTTATCTAACTGTATATTTTAAGTGTCTCAAGCTAAGAACAATATGAATTGAGAAAAACACTATATATTTTTAACCCTTTTGACGCCCTCTGTATCATTTTTATATTTTTAACCCTTTTGACACATCTGTATAATTTTATAATATTAACCCTTTCGACACCCTCCGTATCATTTTATATTTTTAACCCTTTTGATGCCCTCTGTGTCATTTTATATTATTAACCCTTTTGACACCCTCTGTATAAATTTTATATTTTTTAACCCTTTTGACGCTCTCCTGTATCATTTAATATTTTTTAACCCTTTTGACACCCTCTGTATCATTTTATATTTTTAACCCTTTTGACACCCTCCGTATACAGTGGAGTCCCGCTAATCCGAACACGTGTAATCCGAAACGTCGGTTAATCCGAACAGGTTCAGCAGGAATTATTTATAACGATAATGAACAGTTATAGGAACTAATTACTTAAAAAAATGAAAATGGGTGCATCATTTCGTACATAAACAAAGAAAACTTTAATTAATAGACATACAGTATTTTTATTAAGACAAATTGTGTACGGTACAGTACAAAAATAATGAAGTTAAATACAGTACCAAATTGAAACTTATAGGTTAAGTATGAGTTAAAATTACTGTATTAAGTGAAATCAAAATTGGACGTACAGTACTGATATTATTATTGAGTACAATATTAATTGTTAATTTTAAAAGACATAAATTCAGTAAATTGTCTTCTGTCGCATTGAAGAGAGTCTATTGGATGACGCGTAGGTTCGCCATCGTGTCATAAACATGATATCGGCAGGTGTAGCAGTAGCCTGTTGCTCTAAGTATCGTAGTGCAAGGTTAAGCGCTTGCTGCACCGTCTGCGTGTGGCACCAACTCTTCTTTATCACCCAGGTTCTCATCGTCACTTTCCTTCCTCCTCACACTCGATTGATTCTTGAGTGAATGCCGCAACTATGTCGTGATCAGTTAGGAATTCGGAGCACGCACCATCTGCTACCATCCATTCATTGAACGTCTGTTTCATCTGCTTTCTCGCAACCAGGAATTGCTTTGAACTAGCCGTAACACATTTTCTCTATCGTTGTCTGCTTGGTTTGTCTTTGGAACGCAAGGGTAGGCCATACTTTTTGTCCAAGACTTCCTCAAAGTTTGGTCTGTAATGTTCTCCCAAGGGAATCAGCAATCCAATACACAAACATCCTTGATGTTAGTTTGTTTTATTTTTTGAACCAAAGAGACTGATTCATCTACAATTAGGTTTCGCAAAAAACTGCTTGCGGTATTTAAGTTTAAGTGATTGCAACACACCTTGGTCCATTGGCTGCAATAAGGCTGTAACATTTGGAGGTAAAAATGATACTTTAATTTCACCACTAGAAAGTTCTTCGGTTATTTGGGTGCGATGGCGCATTGTCAATGAAGAGAATAGCACGTGGGGGTAAATCATTGTCATTACTGAATTGTTGGAACAGGGGTACAAACTCGTCATGAAACCATTGTTTAAACAACTGTCCGTTCATTCCACGCTTTTTTCTGGTTCTTGTAATAAACTGGCAATGAGTTCATATTGACATTTTTTGAAAGCTCTAGGTCTAGCAGATTTCCCCTATCAACATTAGTGGAAGCTTGTGATTACCAGCAGCATGGATTTCTTCTTTAGACGCCAAACTCTTTGTAGGCAGTGCTCTAAAGTTGAGGCCGGTTTCATCAGCATTATAAATTTGCTGTGGAGAATAATTTCCATCCAATATCAAAGTTTCAAATGTACTCACGTATTCCCTTGCTGCATCGTGGTCAGATGAAAGTTGTTCTCCTGTAATTGTCAACTGCCGTATTCCATGGCGCTTCTTCCATCGGTCTAGCCACCCAGTACTAGCATGAAAACATTCACCGCTGTTCATTAATTCATTCAATTGAATTGCCT
The DNA here is from genome assembly GCF_021130785.1 of Homalodisca vitripennis. Taxonomy (NCBI): domain Eukaryota; kingdom Metazoa; phylum Arthropoda; class Insecta; order Hemiptera; family Cicadellidae; genus Homalodisca; species Homalodisca vitripennis. The sequence goes on from NC_060213.1 coordinate 134,470,915, forward strand.
TTTCTTGAACAATAGGCCCACTTAAAGGAGTTCCTCTCTCCCTTTCCTGGGAAAACCAAACAAAAAGCGCTTCATCTACTTTATCATACTGAGATTGCTTCACTGTTTTGTCTGTTTTCAAGAGTCTGGCCAGAAGAAGTAGCACAATATTGCTCAAAAGCTTTGCACGATTTTTCCTCCAATCACAAATTGTAGATTTGCCAACATTAAACCTTGTGGCCAATTTAGTCACACTTTCACCCTTATCTAAACGCTGTAGGGCGTCTAGCTTGTCTTTAAGAGTGACGGTAGTATGCTTTCGCTTACTCGCCATAAAAAATCAGCTCTCACACTTTTACTACGCAAATAATCACAACAGTGGAATCGATGTTTGCACTGAGATGACAGACGACACAATGCAGACTACAGCGCAATGTGCGGCTATTCTATGAGTCAGTGTGTGTATTTTTGGCACGCCGCTCCGTGGGGAGGGGGAGTACAGTCTGACCCGTAGCGCGTGTGGACCCGTACAATATGCAGTACGCTCACATTGCTTAACAATAGAACTCTCACGCTAAATACGGTAAATGTGCTTAGTATTCGCAAACACGTTTATTTGTCAAGAAATACAATGCAACAGTCATAAAACATGTTTTAATAAACAATGTTGATAATTCTATAACAAAATAGACCCATTCTCAAGTTTACTTAAAACCGTATTTTTTCTGTAATTCCGGCTAATCCGAACAATCACATAATCCGAACAGGGCTCGGTCCCCGATTAGGTCGGATTAACGGGACTCTACTGTAAATTTTATAATATTAACCCTTTCGACATCCTCCGTATCATTTTATATTTTTAACCCTTTTGATGCCCTCTGTATCATTTTATATTATTAACCCTTTTGACACCCTCTGTATCATTTTATATTTTTAACCCTTTTGACACCCTCCGTATAATTTTATATTTTTAACCCTTAACGCCCTCCCGTACTGAAATACACCAAACTAGCGTGACTAATGTTCATTTGTATTTTATAGGAAATTCCTGTATCGATTTCAAGATTTCAAACCAGGCAGTGTTCTTATCAAATGTAAATTGCCTTTTGGCTCCTGGACTAGAAGTAAAGATCCTGAAACAGTAGGGTATTCACTTACCTGAGATCTAGCCCCTCCTCCTTCCAGAGCCGGTCCATGATGCGGATCATCTGCAGGGTCAGCATGTCCTGGCGCAGGTCATCACCATTCTTGAAGATGATATAGATGTCGTCGCCATACAGATCATCGTTCTCGAACACCATCCAGAGAGGACGCATCTTGCTGTCCATCACCCGACACTTATCCGCCCTGCAACACACAAGTGTGTAGTACACGTATGTCGTCTGAGCATTCTATTAATTACCAAACGCTTCTTTGTCAATTAAATAACAAATATTTCAACAAAAAAGTTAAAATAACAATACTTATGTCCCAAAGCAGCTCCCCATGAAATGTTTTCTGCAAGAATAATGCACATCCACAAGGATAATGCATTAACACAAAAATATTTCTCATCATATTCTTACAGTACGCTATCAATAAGTTCATATATTTATAAAACAATTACAACTTAACTAATTTTGTGTAAAGTTTTTAAGACCTTAGAATTTTACCTTTTATTTATGTAACAGAGGTAATTTCATGGGTCATGTTAAGAAGGTTTATTCTTCTTAAAATGCTTAACCAGTTCAAGTGGAGCAGGAGTTACAAAAACAAAAAATCGAGTTAACCCTGTAAATGCAGTTCCTAAACATTATGATTGTATTCAGACAGACATACAAATACAAATATTTTTATTACAAGAATACATTCTTTACATTTAATAGTAACAGCCAGATATTAACTACTGTATGTATACACTATGTATAGAAAAACATAACTATATGACAAATATTATAAAACGCAACTAAAACTCTAAATAACTCAGACAGAACACATAAGTTCTCAATTTTTTAAATTATTTTAGAAACAAAACAATAAACTGGTTTATAAACCAGTCATACTTAAATTACACTCACATCTCTTGTTTTAGGAACATAAATAAAGTACAGTAACAAATTTAGTAAGCTAGTTTATTACTCCCAGTGGCTAGCCATGAACTTATCAACAAAAAAAGCAGTTGAGCAAAGTTTAATATGTAATCTTTTTATTTCCTCGAGGAGCTTACTGATCAACCTGACACCAATTCTGATCTTGTACATTATTAAACTCCCCCCAGCCTCTGATATCTTTTTCACGGATAATTCTGTCTAGAGTAAATCACATCTAAATCTGAAGTGCAAATAAAAATGTATGATCAAATTTATTACTAAGATTTGTAAGAAATCTTTTAAATAATTCAAGTTTAACCAATGCAGATAATTTGAATGAATTCTATGCTTTGATTATGAATACAACAGATCCATGGTCTCTTTCCATGCCACCAGATCATCCTAGTGATCCTAAGGATGACTTATTGATTAGGCCATTTGATCTGCCTTTCGCCCTTAAAGGGTTAAAAAAAAAACAGGTGGAAACTCACCTGATTCTCTTGCAGCGGAAGCTCGGCTCCAGTGGACTTTGGACAGAAGAGAGAGATTCAACGGTGTGAGGGTCAAGCAGCATCTCCTGCAGGAAATGTCTTGCCTTCTCTTTGTCTTTCCGAGGTCGCAGTTGCTCATTGGTGGTCTTGAGCTTGTCCAGCAGAGACATTTGTTGCTCCAGTGCTCTCATGTGCTCTTGACTGCCGCGGCAGTATGCCTCCAGGATCAGTCCAAACCTCACAGACACTGAAGCCACGTGCATCTCTGACCTATAGTCACATTCACCACTTCAGCTCCCAATTCATTAAAAATTTGCAAATACGAACTGAAAATTTTTCCCCAAAAAGAGTTTGAACAATTTAAGTACTTTTATGTTCTATTTCAAAAGAAAAAAAAATACTAACGAACATAACAATATTTTTACCCAAAAGAACAAGAAACACAACAAATAAGAAGAAAATAACCAAAAATGTAAATACGCAACTAAAACATTCAAAGGTTCAGCTGTTATATCATGAATGGCACAGAAGAAAATTTGGAAAAGTTAATTTTATCTTAAATTTAAAGCAACCATTTGGGTATTTAGATTTTAGAAGTAACTAATGGGCTTGTTCGAGATTTTTTTAATTTTAACCTATTCAATTTTTCTTCAGGACAAGGGAAGACCTTATTAATACCTTTAAGATCATAACACTCTTCAATTTTGTTTTTTTTTTTTGCTCATGTTAAAACAACAAACACAATGAACTATCTACATTTTTCAAGTTGCCATCCAATGTATATGGAAAAAGTCTATTCCAAAAAGTTTATCTATACAAGCCAAGAAGGTATGCATCAATGATATAGACTTCTTAAATTACATTGAAAAATTAAGCAACACTTTTAAACATTTAAATTACCCAGACAAAATTTAAAAAAATCAAATAAATAAACCAAAACATCCACCAAGTAGCTTCAATTAATTATAAAACACAACCGAATTTTATTACTACACAATTTTTTCCTGGACTACACAAAATTAACAGTATTATGAAAATTGCCCACAATGTCCTACTTTCCACTCCAGATACCCAAACTTTTATGGCTAAAGCACCTAGAGTAATATTTCGTAAAACTCCAATTTAAAAAACAAATTTGTCCAACCTAAACTACCTAAATTACACCAACACGTTACTAATAGATGTGAATTTTTTTAATATTTTCATCTTATTTGTTGTGTTTCTTGTTCTTTTGATATTTTAAATTTGCTTCCTGAAGATGTGGGTATAAAATCCCACGAAATATAGAAGCGTTATATCTTTGTTTTTTATTTAAATAAGTGAAATATTTATACTCAAAAATAGGCTACAGGCAGAGGGATTTCAGTGTCTTCACCAGCACCGACCTGAGATGCCAGAAGAGAAAGTGGCCAATCTTCTGATTGGTGAGGGCTCTCTTCAGTAGAAACTCCACGAGATCGCAGTAGAGGTACGACTCGTGCTTCAGAGCTTGCACGAGTTGCAGCAGGTACAGAGACAGGACCTCATCACTGATGTTGATGAGGCACCTGACGGCGAAACTCCGCACAGCCTGGTCAGCGTAAGCATAGTCCAACAGTTCCAGTGCCTTCTCCACGGGCAGTGGCGGCTGCTTCCTGGTGATGAGAGACATGACCTGGGCCACTTCACGGTGATCGTTCCACTCTACGCAGTCGAGAAGCTTCGGCAACAGTTTGGGCACCAAGGTCACCAGGTCGTCTCGGAGTGACCAGATCACCTTACGCTCCTGTTCGTGCATCTCGTGCAGCGGATCCCTCTCTGCGATACTCCTACATCACAATTGAAATTTAACTATTGTATTATACAAATTTATAAAGGATTAATAATTCAAACAGACATACGTAATAGGGCTTAAATCGTTTGGAAGAGTTTGAGTACAGAATTATACTAACTCACTAAAAATAGTTGATTTTGGGATAAAAAAACAAACATATTTTGATAAAAAGAGAAACCTAGTTTTACAGTTGAAGCAAAAAGAAAAATAAATAGAATAGCTAGAACATCTCAATTTCTAATTGTGAATAAACATGTAATAAATTCTTTACGATTTTCTACTCAATTTTGATACTAATCTTGCAATTATAAGAATCAGTACCCAAATTTATCAAACTCATCTTCAAATCGATACCTACAGTTAATTACTACGTTTCTTTACTTGTCAGTCTCAGGCGTCTCTACATCCATCTATTTTTATAGCTCTTGAAATGTAATTACAATTAATTATAAACTGTTTTAACTGAGACAGTACAGTATGTAAAATTGACATTTGAGGAAGCGCAATCTTTTTGTTCCTGCAATTTGGCAACAATGGACAATTCAGATTTAATCTCTCTCTTGTGCAAAGTGAATAAAACTACGCCATTTGTTTTCAAGAATACAAACAACCGTCCAACCCATACACGTGAGGTTATAATTGCTGATACACAATATAAATTGCTGTAGATGTACTTGAAAACTACACCCCTAAGTATTTACGTTGAAAATTATCTACTGAAAGCAAAATAGCTGAGTATTAAGCTTATGAATCAGAATTGACACAACTGATTACAACTTTAGAAAAGAGATTTTAGTGGTAGAGTTTCACCATTTTATAGCTCGATCTAGATTTTTAATGAGTCTCAAGGGTGTTTCTTTGTAAAATGCACTTTTTTCACTCCACTTAAGGAAAGTGGTTGTACAGCTTTTTGTCATAAATAAAAACTAGGAACAAATATAAGGAGTTTTAAGGACTCTGACTACATCGTAATTTGTGAGCGTCTTCCTCATAAGACTATTGATTTTTATTTACACTTTTGTTATCCTACAAACAATCAGTTATTATATTAGCGACATCCAGCCTTGTAATAATAACATGAGTGATGCAATCTGGATTTTTACAATTAAAACGAATTTTACAAGGACTATCCAGAAAGTAGATTACGTTTGGATACAAACAAATAATAAACAACAAGAAAAATATTGTACTATACACATTTGAAAGTGATACTAAAATACTATTTTTCAACAGTGACCATACAAATTTAGACACTTATCATGGCAGTGAACTAGTTTAGAGAAATTAGCGTTATAAAATTCTGCCGCCTGAGACTTCAACCAGTTATTCACACCCTCCTACAGTTCCACATAATCGTCAAAGAGCTGAGTTGCAATTCACGTGTTTTACCCAAGTTTTGTCTCCTGTAATGATTCGATCAAACAGCGAGTCACCATCTTCTTCGTACATGTCCAAAAATGTCAATGAAGTAGCTAAATTTCTGCAGGGAGTGCCACCTGAAGGGAGGAGTCGCAATCTACACTAAAGCGACACTACAGGGAAGTGTTGAAATTATAGAAACTCAAGATTTGAGCATTGAAATGACCTGTGAAGTAGCAGCCTTAAAGATAAGCCTAGGTAAAACTACATCCTATCTCATTGGCACATACAGGACAAAACACAACTTATCACTTGGACTTGAGGTAATATCTGACTTGCTTGAAAGAACCCCAACAGCTAACCATCCAGTGATACTTATGGGTGACTTAAACATAGACTGTCTGGACAAGAAAAGTGACTATTTTCAACTGCAAGACATGCTGACAAGCTTTAATATGCACAGACTTGACCTCCTCCCCACCAGAATTACTCCAACCTCCAGGTCATCCATAGATAGTGTCTGCACAAATCTTCAAAACGAAGAACTTGAAGTCCAAATCATTGAGGAAGGGCTATCTGATCACACAGGTCAGCTCTGCAATATAACTTGGAAGAGCGATGGCCCAACCAAAATCCCCACCATTGAATGCAGAAATCTTAATAAAAAGAACCTTCTTCACCTTAAAACAGAACTTAGCCAACAGAACTGGGTGGAAGTATACACTGCTGGAGAAGTAAACACAGCCTATAATAACTTCAACTACATCCTGACAAACGCATTGAATGATACCTGTCCTTTGATTAAATTTAAGAAAAGAAATCTAAGACCCAAAATAAAAGACCTTCAGGCGATTCATCTAAAAACCAGATTTTTGGAAGCTCAGGACAGGTACAATATAACCGGGAAAGAAGAAGATAAAAGGAATGCAAGTCAACTGAAAAAGGAATATGATTTATACCTGAGGACACTAAGATGACAAGCCACAGCCAAGATCATATCTGAAGCCAACGACAAAGCAAAAGCAGTGTGGAAGATAATAAACACAGAAAGAAAAAGTAGAAATGAAGCCACATCACCTACAGAACTCGACATCAGTGGCAAACGCACATCAGACCCAACAATGATGGCAGATCATTTTAATAACTTTTTTATAAGTGTTGCAGATGAGACGTTACAAAGAAGTAAACAGCCTTGCAACCAACAACTGTCTGTAGAGACAGAGAACCTGAACACTCCTTCACTAGTTCTCTACCCCACAAATTGTGAAGAGGTTTATAAGACTATAAGCTCTCTAAAACCTAAAACCTCATCTGGGTATGACGGGATATCAGCTAAATTAATTAAGACCTGCAAGGAAGAACTAGTTAACCCACTGGTTGAGATTATAAATAAATCATATTCCTCAGGGACCTTTCCCAACGCCTTAAAACTGTCAAAAGTATATCCTAAGTTTAAACAGGGATCTACTACTCAAGCATCAAACTACAGGCCGATTTCTCTAATATCGACCTTTTCTAAACTGATAGAAAAACTGACCCTGACTAGACTCTTTCACCACCTATCTAATAATGGACTTCTCCCAACCCAACAACATGGATTTCTCCCTGGCAGATCAACCACCTCAGCTTAAATGCTGATTTTATGAGTTTCAATACCAATTTGCTATCCTAACTTCTGCATAATAATTTCGTGTAACACCATCTTGCAATTTTAGGAAAACTAAGTGAGAGTTCTGTTATTGTGAATCAGTGGTCTTCTTTAATCTTCTCATTGATTTTAGAGACAATTTCATCATTACAATGCTTGGCTGTCTACTTTGTTCATCATCATGCACATTAGTTCAGCTACTTTTAAGCCTAATGCACCACTGATGCACTTCACCTTCAGTAATCATATTGTTCTGATAAATTTCACAGAGTTGGCGATAAATCTGAATTAGTTTATTATGCTTAGCGAAAAAAAAAAACCGTATTACCGACCGCACTTCAGAACTCGCGGGATTTTCAATTGCACCGCACATTTTAAACTGCTACTGTAAAACAAAGAGCGACAGAAACCTCTCACTAACATGGCTGGATAGCCACTGAACGAAGAAATGCCCTGACATCAAAATGGCCACAATAGTCCCGCCCCTAGCGGCTACAGAGCAAAACGTAAACTACTTTCTGGATAGTCCTCGTAAAATGTATATGGAGTAATTACCCACTTGATATGTTCTATATAGCTTCTGCTCGCTGTTGGTTTCTCCTCCATGAATTCAGCATCTTGTTTGTCCGCAAATTCTATCATCTTCTCCATGGAAGGATAGATCACTGTGTGCTCTGCATGGTACCTGTTGACATTTGGAATTACAGATAGAAAGATAGGTAAATTTTAAGAATTAATAACTATATTTTTGTTTCACTACTCAGTCATAATTTGATTTTATAATCAGAGAGGATTTCCATGAGTGACAACCACCAGTTGGGAAAAACAGCTGATCAATTAATGGTTATCTTTACTGACATAAAAGACAAAAAAAGTCCATAGGGCATACATTAGTGTAAGTACCTATATTGTTGTTACATGGAAAGTTGGACGATTGGACAGAGATAAGAGGAAGTTAAAACTATGAGATATGGGGTTTCTGAAGGACATTAGATTGACCAGAAGAAGAGACAATAAGAATAGTCACTAGGAGAAGAATCAGGGAATACCAATGTTAGAAGAGACAGTGAGAACAGCAGAGATATGAGAATAAAGGCGGCGCTTCATTATCTGTCAACGACTTGGATAGCTGAAGTGGATGCTGCTCTGTCGCATCCATGGTGTAGCACTACCAACTACAAACCTGCATGTATCTTGAAGCGTAACAGACAATCGTAACTGTCACTTATGCTGTTCAGCTACAACACTCACATTACTTAACAGGTATTCGTATTTGTCGCTCTTGTCGATTGCATCACTCTTGCTGTCCAGCTAGGACGCAACCTTACAATCGATGGAATACAAATTGTCTACAGCTGGTCTGTATACGTACTTGTGGAATGTGATGGTGAGAGCAGTGGAATGGTCCACATTAGGGTTGCTGACTACTGTGCCCAGTGGGTGTAACAGATCTTCTGACTGTGTTTCCTCAGCAAACGTAGTCCACATGTACAGTGTCATTGCTCCAGTCTTCAGTTGGTTTTTGAAGTCATACACCGTCGTGTTGACCCATCCCATTGGGTTGACATACAGTTCCTGGAAATTTAATGACATTATCTTAACCCCAATAATGTCATGTTTTTTCACAACTAGTTCAATTCTGTGAACTGTATTAAAAGATAGTTCACATTTGATTTAATTACAACAAAGTTAAAGGTCTTCAAGTAGAAACTTTTTCTGAAACTTCTGAAACAACAATAACGTGGGGCTACAATTAAAGGAGGCTTATCTATGAATAAAACCATAGAATCTATTTAAAAAGAATAATTCTCATATACTTTAATATCTATGTTAAAACACACAAAACATCAAACGAATCAATTCTAAGAATATATATTTGTACATTAATATAAGATTTAATTGGTAATTTTCTTAAATTATCTCTTAGAAACTATTAGAATATAATACTACTTTGATCATCCATATTGATCAGGACCGGAAGTGAATAAGTTGAAATAAAATATAAATAAATCATGAATACATTAAAAACACAAGAGATTTGAGATAGAAGGGAACTGATTTATTATTTGTTTTACAGAGATTAATTGTAGAGGAACAAATAAAATCAAAATGTTTTTTACTGTATTATATAAAACTCGGTTAATTTTTAAAAACTTTGGTATACTGCTTCTGAGAAGTACGATCACACAGACAAAACCACCATTTCCGCTTACTGTCGCTCAAAATAAACCAGCAGCTGGTCTAACTAAGCCATCATATCAGAATGAATCATTGCTTTCAGTTCATCATTATCAGAATCGTCTCCGCTGTAATTTAGTTACCGCAGAGGAACAAGCTGCTGATACAATTTCTACATCAGTTATCGTACCAATGCTATTATTGGTCTGAATACAAACATTTATACTTCCAAAATTTACAGCTATTAACCTCTTGATGGTCTCCTACAGGACAACGTTGTTCATAGAATAACAATGCGGTCTGAACCGGCTGAGTTTAGATTCTCATGAGGCAGGTTAGTTTTGCCCTACTGATGACTTGTCATCAGTAATCCTGATCAGTACTCATGTGCAGGATTATTACAGTTATTCCATTCGGTTCATGCACTTGGTCGATCTGCCAGTGATGCAAAGCTACCATTCTTGAGATTATGATTGAACACCTATAAGGCGAATATCTCCTTAGTGAGTGTCAACATCCGATTAATGTCATGTGAGCGAAGACTGAAAAGTGACTTTACGAAGATGTGTTGTCCCTTATGGTGACCAGTCGGACGAGGTCGTTATGCACCATAAGTGGACAGCTTGGGCGATTGTGATGGCTGTACCAGTAAGTAGCTTAACTCAGGTTTGTCCTTCAGGGAGTCCATGTCAGGACTCAGAATTGTTCTGCTTGATGTATGAGTGTAGTTACGCAATATTCTGAGCGCTGAACATGTGTTAAATGAAAAACAAACTACACTGAAAATTTAACAAAAATTGTTTATTCTTGAACAAATTTTACTTTTTCTCCATCCAGGTAACCTGGAGATTTGGATAAGAGAGATTGTACTGTACTGGTAAATTAAAATATTTTGGATATTTTTATCATAAAAGCAATCATGCAAAACATACATACAAGAATAAGATATGAAAAATATTATAGTACATTCAAAGAAACTAAATAAACAAAATGTTTTACCTGTCTGGAATCTTTCAGTCGTTTGGATCTGACACCTTTGGAGCTCTTTAAGATTTCATAGAGGACAAAACAGAGCCTCGCCATCCTAGGAATATCACAGACTTTTATATCAAACGTCAAATCCTCTTCCCACTCCGTATCACCATCTTTGGACACCAGCTTTTCTGCAGTCTTTTGGCTCTCACATAATGATTTGCCTCCGTGGAACAGACCTGCTTGGATCCCCACCTGGTTCATTTTGAAAAGGTCAGAAACATTCACAAAATATTTTCATTGCTGTGATCATGGCATCAAATCAAATAAGGATAATAAAAGTGTTTAGGGCTAGACCAACTATGTTCCTTGTTTTTGTGTGGTGTTAATTGTTTCCAGTTGAAACGTCTTTTGAACGAAGATGGCTACTTCCAGAGAAATCGAAAAATCTCATGATTTAAACCTTTTTAGCAATATTTCAATACAATGTGAATCAGGAAACTTAGAATATATATATTTAATGTATTTTAATGAATGACTTGATTACTGATTCTCTAACCCATGGCAGAAGCAACTCAATTAAAATTAATCAGCAAAATTTGGTTCCTCAATTAATATCTTCAAAATTTACAAATTATTAAAATTACAATTTAATTTTTTTTTGTCTACCTGTCAGAAAAAACTTAATGAGGAAGAATCTCTAAATGAACACTTTGCATCGTTGACATCAGAGACACATAGACCACAAAATCAAGTGTAATCTAGATGAAGAAGTATTCTCATTGTCTCATCAGGTGCACAATTTAGAGCTTCTTTATCACTAACTTTTCTAGATCTCTTCAGACAGACGTGGAGTCCAGATTTCAGGAGAAATAAAACTAGGTGGAAGGAGAAATGGAACTGAATTCAACATTTGCATATTACTTTGGTCTTAACTAAGTTCTAGACTAATTTACAAAATATAAACACAACAATAAGTTTCATCCATTTAGCATTAACTCAAATCAAATTATATAACTATCATTTTTGTTATCACTCCAGTTTTACAAATATTTTTTGTTACTGTTCCTTTTTAATTTTGGCCTTTAAAATTTTCTACAATTTAACGTTTTTGCTTTATATAAAAATTTCTACTGATTCCTCATGATCTATTCCCTAAGAAAATTACGTATAAAATACTTTAGTTACATCTGACATCGATGTGCATTGATTACAGTTTTATAGTTTGTACAATTAAAAAGTCGTTTAAGGGAAATTTAAAGCTGTTGGTAGAATTAAAAAGCTGTTCCACACCTGGACACTTCGGTCATCGTCACAGTTGACCCTGCAGATGGCACTCACACGGAAGGTGAAGTTCTCCTCAATATTCCACGCAGACATGTACTTGCCCTTCTTCCGCATGGTCAGGGTGGAGAATGAGCTCCTTGTCCGCTTCAGTTCGTCCATCGTGTCGGGATTCTCGTAAACAGGGTCTATGTCGACTGATCAGAACAGATATTACCAATATTTCTTCAGATATTTTTTACAGTACTAAAATATTTATTGTCTTATAAAACGGGACATGTGAAAAAGAATGTTGGTAAAATAGCTGTTTTGAAGAATATTAAAAAAACTAACTTGGAAATATTTGGAATAACTTTATTTGTTCACTTAAATGTTTGGAAATAAACAAACTTCATGGAAAAAATACTAGGAGGCATAAATTTACATATATTTTTTATGTAAACATGTAAAAAAATTTAGTGTAAAACTTTTTAGGAACGAAAAAAAAAAACAATTTTACCAAAGGAAATCAATTCATTTGGTTAAAAATTTTGATTTAAAAAGTTTTTATTACGTTTCTAAAACAAAAAGAATTATGATGATAAAAATGTTTTACTCACACACTGGGAAAATAGAAAAAGTAAATGATACAGGAAAGGTAATGATTTATGCAAAGATAGAAAATTATTATTAACCCTTTTAAGGCTAATGACCAATTGAGTTGCACTAGTCTCAAGGCCATCTCCTGATATTGCTCAGGTACCTTGAAGGCCAGGCTATTTTTGTTCCTTTTTGCATAGTTTTAGTAAATAAGCTGCAACTTCCATATTACTTAGTAAAAACTGATAATTCTTTTTTTAATTTGTTTGTAACATTATAGGCTTAGACAGGAAACTATAAGGTTGGTCATATAAAATAAAAAATATTTTTTACATACATGTTTATATGTAAAATTTGTAAGCGTAGTTTACTTTTTTTGGTTTTAACACCTCATAAAAAATACAAAGGATTGTTTTGCACCCAAGTAACACATATTGTCTAAAACTACATATTATTTACAACACACATGCCAATTTTCAAGTGCTTATCAATAATAAAAGTGAAGTAGGAATGAATTATTCAAAATCTGCAACTGTGGCTTATTTGTGAAAATTGTAGAAAAGCTAGTCTTGTCTTCAGTTTATACACAAAATATATTTTTTCTTCATACAACACACAAGAATCCATACAAAATAAACCTAAAACACTGTTAGTAATTAAAAAGTTCATTCATTTTCTAATTCATCTTCAGAATTATCATCGTACAAAGCATCTAAATCACTATCACCTAAATCCCCAACACCTCAACAAACTGAACACCGGTACAACTAGCAAGTAAAGTGTTGACTAAAGTGTTATCACTTGTAGGTGATTTGCCTCTCGTTCTTTTGCTCATATTTACACTTAATAGTTCACTGCAAATACTCTAAAATACCTATAACATCGCACATAATTACTGAATTGCATCAACAAAATATAACCACAACAACTATAACCTATACACCACAACGCCGTTGTAGTAAGACAGACGATTTCATCGAAATGCATAGGTGTATAATAATAGAAATGATGCAAGAAACGGCAGTGTTTGCGTTTATTAATGAAGCCCATCTAACCCCAAACAAGAAAATATCATGGTTTGTGGCATTTGGAAAGTTTACTGGCCAGTAAACCGGAAATAATGGACGGCTACCTATTGTAGCCGTCGGCCGCGAACGCCATTATGATCACGGCTACCTATTGTAGCCGCCGGCCGCGAACGCTATTTTGACGACGGCTACAATAGGTAGCCGTCGGCCTTATAAGGGTTAATACAATATTTTTAAAAATGTTTATTTACACACAAAACAGTACAATGACAAATAAATAAATCTTTATTAAAGTTTGAAAATATTTAAGTGAATCTATAAAAACATCAGCCTGAGCAGACATCTTGATGGATGAAAGTAAACAAACAATGCAAGTCGCCCCAGCTGTTGTTTTGTAAACAAGCTGACACAATACATTCCAGTGGAGAATAATGTTTGCTAACAACACAATATAGGTCAAATTACGTAACACGCTATTAGTATTACGTATATACGTATTAGTATATAGAAAAATTAGTGATTAATAATATGCTAAAATCAAAAACTCAATTCTGTAAAATTACATGATCCGCATTCTTCAGGAGTTTTGGCGTTTCATAAAATTACAGAATACGTACACAAAGTCTTAAATAGATATGTGGGTTTGTATAAATTGAACATTCTCTTTACCGACGGAACAACTCTTAGTCCACAAAGAGTTAACCCATCTGCTCTGGTAATATTATTATTGAATTTGGGTGTAGTAGATAAATACAACCAGCTTTCACTTCAGAGTACACCAAAACACAAACTTGTTTTAATCAACAACTTATCTTACATGAATGTTACAACTGATGAATGGTTAACTACAGGTCTGGATAAAAAAATAGCAGTGTTACTTATTACATAAGGGTAAGGGAGAGGGTTGAGATGGAGAATGAAAGAATCATCAGCTGTTTTGACAACCCCGAAACAGCAAACAAATGAGAAGCATAAAAACTATCACAAGTACAATGACAAAGTAGACATAATCATTTAAAAAATATAAAATGAACCCTATGCACTCGAAAGCAGTATTTATAATTAGTCCTTGGAGCTCTACTGGCCGCCACCATTTTGTCCGAAACGTGGATTAATTTTTGCCGTAATGTTATCTCAGCTCGTATGTCCAGCTGTACTGGCCAATATATAATACGACCATAGCTCGTAAGGCCAGCACCACTGGCCACTAAACATAGCAGTTATTTTATAATATTCTCTTTGTTTTATAATGAATGGCGAGTGCTGAAACCTATCAAACAGCTGTTTTTAAAAGTAATTTTTAGGTAAAGTTGCAAATTTTAAATTAACCTATAATTCTTTTCTTAACATTGACTGAGCAAATGAGACAAATGATGAGTAGTGGGCCTATACACTGAAGTGATAAAAGGGACATTAAACCTAGAAAATTGTATTAGAAGACGTGTGCTAACTATTCTTGACTATACATGGGTGTGTTTTAAATGTTTTATTCTGTAAAAAATGTAAAGACTGAGAAAATGTAAAATAGTTCATGTCCGAATGTAACATAACTGTAAATGCTTGCTTTATAATATTTTATTAACATATCTCTTTAACAGTATACGTATATAAGAGTTAAATATCACAAACGTATGTTTATTTTAGTAAGAGAAAGATTTATTAAAAATAAACTTTAAATTAGTTTTCATTTCTTCTTTAAACATTTAAAATTACTATGCAAATAAGGCAGAGGATATTGAAAAAAATTCCGATCTGCGGAGGCAAACAACAAATATGGCCGCCGAGCTGACAATGTAAGTAGCGCGGCCGTCTGTACTGGCCATACGAGTTAAACTACGGCAAAACTAATGCAAGCTGTCTACAACCTTGGTGTGGCCAGTGCTTATACGTCAAAGGAAAAAAAAAAGAAAGACGATCACAATTACTCACTGTTAACGGTATCAATAGACACAGCCACCAGTGTGGGAATGATGTCACGACTCAACGCCTCCTGGATGTAGACGAAGCGACTGAGCGGGTGGTCGCCCACCAGGTACTCCTCCTGCCCGCACACCTTCAGGACGTACTCGCTCACGTGCTCCCCTCTGGTGTTCAGGTTCAGTGCCTTCTTGGTCAAGATCAGCCCCAGCAGCTGCACTGGGTTCATGGTGTGCTTTACACTGAACGTGAACGCCGTCTACAACAATTGCGATGTTCCCAAGTACAATATCTGCTTCCTCATAAAAGGAGTTAGAATTCAGAAGCGGGTTTAAATAAATTAACTAAATATTTTAATGATAAGCTACTATTGTTTAAAAATTGGTCAAAAAATTAATTCTAAAATAATAAATGAAGGTGATTTACGATTTGGCTTACGATTTTTTTGATTGGAAATAGATAAAAATCTTTCCTGGAATTTAGCATGTTAATAAAATTATGACTAAGATATCTTTAGGTATATTTGCCTTATTGAATCTTTAAAAAACGTATACTTTTCTTATACACATTAAATTATATCTTTTAGGGATGTCCAATTCTTTTATAGAGGTATAATCTACATTCTATTTTAAAATACAAAACAAGCCATACAAATAATTCTCAATCTTAATCTAAGAACACCAACGAAAAAAACACTTTGTCATTAAACATAATGACGATTGGATCTTCATGTTTATCAAACGGTTTTATCAGTAAGAGATAGATTAGAACACTTAAGACTGGTCGAAGATAATCATGATTGTAGTACTAGAAGTAGGAGAGATGTTGTGTTACATCCCCACAGGTATAACAAACCCCCAAAGAATATTACAGTAGTGACTTATTGATTAAAATGAAAAAAAAAACTGGATAACTTTCAAGCTAACAAAGCTCTCTATTTATTAGAAGAGCAAATAAATAATTACGTTTTACACCAGTAAGATTCGAGATTCTTTATTTGTCTTTAAACATACAGGGTGAGTGGCTCTTGGTGTGACAAAATTTTTTGGGTTATAATGCAATGTAAATGTGATACAATGGCGGTTATAAAAAAGTCTAACTCCAAAAATTAGGTCTGAAATGAATTATTTTCAGTTTTTCTAAAAAACCCGTGTTTTTGTACGTAAATCTGATATTTCTCAGCAACGTATAGACATATGTGAGCAAACTACACAATTTTTAGATTCTCCGTTAAATTTTCGATTTTAAAAAGTTATCGGTTCAAACGGTAAGAAAAGAAAATTAAGCTTCAGGTCGATTTAAATGGCAAAGTTGCTAAGTTTCAGAAAAACTGAAATATCATTGAACCCCATCTTTTTACCACACCCTGTACACAAGAATGTGTCACGTAATATTAAAAACTTTGCCATTTAATAGGCTGTAAAATGGTATGCCATATGACCATAGTTAAGTATTCGGTTACCTACTTTTATTGGTTTGAATATTAAAAAACATGCAAGGTACAAAAAGATTAACACAATTTAATAACAACTGTACTTAATTTTTATGTTTTGTAAAACTGCCTCATAAACCAAGGAATTGAAGATTACAAAAAAGTAAAACAGTTTAAAATAATTTGTGGATGCTAGTTATGGATCAATGGTCGCATCCTTTATCAATGTTTTAATTCCTTATCTTATCATTTTCACCAGTATTGTACATTCATTCCTTATCTTGTTTTGTAAGACCAGTGTCCACATGAATTACTTCTACCTCCAATAAACTATTTTTCTGCTCAATTTAGTCAAGTGTAGGCTGCCATGAAGGTCACTACTCAAGAATACGCTGATATGCACTTTATTTACGGGTTTTGTGATGGAAATGCGCGTGATGCCCAAAGCTTGGAATATAAGCTCGTCTATTTCAACATTGTTCAAATTGTTCTAGAAGGTTAGGTAGGTCATGTTGCAAAAAGTCTAAGTAGATTGTTCCATTTACAGTTCCATCAAATATGTGAGGGCTAATCAGTTGGTCGCCTAAGACTCCACACCAGACATTAATACTAAAACGCGTTTGAAAGGATTGTTCCCTTGTCCGGTGTGGGTTTTGTTGATCCCAGTGGTGCATATTATGACAATTGAAAATTCCTGCTCTTGTAAACAATGACTCATCAGTCCAAAGGATTTTTCGATAAAAATGACGCTGCTCTATGTCTTTGTTTAGCAACCAACGACAGATTTGTAGTCTAGGAGCATAATCAGTTGCTTTCAGACCTTGAACAGGCGTAAAATGGTATGGATGGAACTTATCCTTATGCAAAATGTCCAAAACCTACGTCTCTAGCAAGTTATCTACTACTAACTTCTGGATCATTCCGTACTGAATTTAGAACTACTTCATCTAATCCTACATCATGAACAATGTGTCCTACTTCGTTAGGTCTTTTGTGAACTGTACCTCCCTTCACAAGACTTTGATGGAGTCTTGAGAACACAGAATTACTGGGAATTCGGCGATCAGGGTAGCGAGCTTGATACTCTCTTTGGGCATCACGCGCATTTCCATCACAAAACCCGTAAATAAAGTGCATATCAGCGTATTCTTGAGTAGTAACCTTCATGGCAGCCTACACTTGACTAAATTGAGCAGAAAAATATTTTATTGGAGGTAGAAGTAATTCATGTGGACACTGGTCTTACAAAACAAGATAAGGAATGAATGTACAATACTGGTGAAAATGATAAGATAAGGAATTAAAACATTGATAAAGGATGCGACCATTGATCCATAACTAGCATCCACAAATTATTTTAAACTGTTTTACTTTTTTGTAATCTTCAATTTCTTGGTTTATGAGGCAGTTTTACAAAACATAAAAATTAAGTACAGTTGTTATTAAATTGTGTTAATCTTTTTGTAGCTTGCATGTTTTGTAATATTTAAACCGATAAAAGTAGGTAACCGAATACTTAACTATGGTCGTATGGCATACCATTTTACAGCCTATTAATGGCAAAGTTTTTAATATTACGCGACACATTCTTGTGTACAGGGTGTGGTAAAAAGATGGGGTTCAATGATATTTCAGTTTTTCTGAAACTTAGCAACTTTGCCATTTAAATCGACCTGAAGCTTAATTTTCTTTTCTTACCGTTTGAACCGATAACTTTTTCAAATCGAAAATTTAACGGAGAATCTAAAAATTGTGTAGTTTGCTCACATATGTCTATACGTTGCTGAGAAACATCAGATTTACGTACAAAAACACGGGTTTTTTAGAAAAACTGAAAATAATTCATTTCAGACCTAATTTTTGGAGTTAGACTTTTTTATAACCGCCATTGAATCACATTTACATTGCATTATAACCCAAAAAATTTTGTCACACCAAGAGCCACTCACCCTGTATATTAATGCGATTGACATCGTCAGAAAACTCATAATATTAGTATAACTAGCCAATACCAAATTCCTCAATTTCGTATATGCAAAATTGTTCAATAAGCCTAAATAAGAAAATAAATAAATTATTCAAAACTAATGCACAGCTACAATAAATAAGTTCATAACATAAACACAACGAATAAAATATATAAGAAGTAATAACAGAGAATACAACAAATAACAACTCAATAAATTTGCGACGGTGGCCTCAAAATTGACATAGGACAAATGCTCCTCAAAAGGCTTTGTCCAATGAGAAATAATAAATAAATTTTAACAAAAACAACAGATATAAAAACTGTAGACTAAAATTTTATTTCACTAGTGCCACAGGACAAATACTCGTAAATTGAATAAAAGGCTTTGTCCAACAACCAAGTACTAGAAAAAGTTCCCTTCTGTGTACTGAATGAAAGATTTATCATTAATTTAATACTAATCCTCCATTTAATTTGTACATGAAACTCAATAAATCATCATTTTAAATATGTTCAAATCCTCAAGAATTTATAAACTAGACTGACCTCCGTGTTCTCAAACGCTGTGTTCTTGACGGTTAGTTTGATGTTGCCATCGCGCAGTCTACAGCAGACTGTCTCGGGCAGTCTGTCTGTCAGTGATATCCGCGGGGGGTACTGGTAGTAGAGCCTTTCCAGCCAGGACTTGTTTTGCCGACTGCGCGCCATCTCGTCCGCCAGCGCTTTCATCTTGCTACGGAAGTAATTCACCTCAGAGTTCTTCAACGAGTCGAACTCGTGTAGACCTGAAGCATTTTCAACATGATTATAAAGAGTTCACAAATAAACGCTGAAATTATATACAATTTTATTTCCAAAGATCTTTTTTAATGCTATGAATAAAAGGATTAGTTCTCAGAATGGCCATTTAAACCTTATTTTCAAATTCCCAGTTTTATCCAGATTCAAAATTTTGATTGTCGAGTCCATTTTCACGCTGCATATGTTTGGGTTTAATCAACTTCTGCTTCAAGGAGTTGTCAAATTATTTCTTGTTTTATAAGTTCTTAAGAGATAAAAATATTATTGTTATTGGTTATAGATATTCTCGGTTCTACAGGACGATTCCCGGTTTTTTCCCCAGTGCGTTCCTGGTTTTCCGGCCGGGTGGCCATCTTCGTTCTAAATTTCCTAATCTCTTGATAATTTTCATATTTTGAGGAAAACTGCTGAGTGTTATATTGATTACGATTTGGAACTAGTAGAGTAATGGCCACATATTGTTGACATTCTGTACGTTAAAGAAACTGATTATTTATATACAGACGTAAGTAATTTGACAATCAGAACATTAACATTACCAAATAAATTCTAATTAATTTAATTATCTCTATAGCAATAATAAAATATTATATATATTTAATCGTCTTACCGTACTGGTTAGTTTTGTATTTTCTAAAAATTGAGATTTAATGTAAAAAATATCAAACAGAAGCATTAAGATGTCAAGAGTTTTTTAAAATCATATCAATATATTAATTAATGGTGTAATGAATACAAACCCTATTACAGTAAGTTTTTAGAAATAATCATCACATTCTAACTTTTATGATTCTTTCAAAATCATTCTCCACATCTAAATCATGAATGAACTGAAGATACTCACATTGCAGAGAAAACAGACTGTAATCGAGAAAACAACTTTACCTTTTCCAATGAGATGACTGATGTGAACGTTGAGTGTTTTCTCTGCCTTGTCGCCTAAGCGTTCTATGACCCTAAGTATGTTGACGAAAGGTTTGACATCGCAGAGCCGCTTGTTCTCGTCCAGCAGCTCCTCTGTCTCGGACATGCTGTTGATGCAGCAAAACACGTACGAGGCCGAGTCATGGAGCGTGCCGTGCAACGGGAACTTGCTGGCCTCCTCCCACAGGTCCTGTAAGCAAACAAGAGATTCAGTAGTTCACGAAGTAGTGGGGGACCACCACAATTTTCACGTCAGTGTGCACAACAATTCAGCCAGTAAGGCATATGGCCTCGGTACTTTGGGATTATACCGACCACACCAGTATGAACACAAAAATATAAATTTATAGAAACAAACATGATAGAACGAAAAAACAACTCTTTAATTACAAAATTACAAACTTACAACGATTATCAATTGTTAATGGGGTCAGATTCCGTTATATATCCCCAACGCTTAAACTTTTTTCAATGAACTTACGTTATAAAACGATGTAGTTGAGTAACAGAATTAACATTCCATCAATCAACAAGCATTTCCAGGTATTGTGATCGGTATTGTTGTCGCTGTTATCTTATCTTTCTCGAGAATCCCGATTACGGCAGGCAGGCCGCGCTGCATCACATGATTATTTAAGTATTTGCACGGTACATAATTGCCTTTCCATTAAAATTCAATTTATATTTCTGATCAGCCCCTCTAGAATTTGATATTTTACTGATAGGTACTATCTCGAGGGATGTTTTTCTATCGTTGACATCAGCGCGGGGCCTGCGCTGATGGCCGGAGGCACTCGCATTTTGGGTGGCAGAGTGTGATCAAGAATAAAAACAAGTTTTGTAAGTTTTTTTCAATAAAGAGTTTAGTTTTTGTTTGGTAATGCTTGTTTTTGTTGAATTTTTGTGTTTGGAGAAATGTGGGGGTAAAACACGGAAGTACAACAAAGCGACGCACCAGCTGAACGGGTGGCGAGACTGCAATCACGTTATCTACTAGACCGCTTGACTTTGACCTCTGTCTGAGGATGGGGAGGGGTTTGCGATAAGACAATACCTGTTCTATATTGACGAAATATTGTTCTACGCTAATCTAGTAATCAGTAGAAACAAAATGTCAAATAACGATTCATGTCTGGGTGTGGTCGGTATAATCCCAAAGTACCCAATTCAGCCTGCTACCAGTAAGGCATATGGCCTTGCATGTTCTAGTTATAATCTCAAAATCATGAATGCATTCATAGAAGATCCCACCAAATATATAGGATGTGACACCTCTTAGAATTTTATGGGCTAAAATTACTCAGCACTCGATATTCACTGTGCATTCTGTGCAATTAATGGTCCAAACATTATGAGTAAGATTCAGTGGCTAAGATTTTTTTATAGAAGAACAAACATTCACAAAGAGAAGTGAAGACCTTCCCTTGTCTGTAATGATCTTTGTTTTAACACCTGGTAAAAATTAAACTACAAATTTACAAACTACAAACATGTTTAAACTTGAAAATTCTACCATCTTTTTAATCAACAATAGCAGTACAGTAGACACCCTCTTAACCGGCCACAAAGCAAAAGATGAGTCATCGACAGGTCACAACTCAAACAGCTATTTTGGGACGTTTTAGACAATGCCTGTTCAGTTGAGCAGGACGGTGGTTCCGAACGTGATACATACAGTGAATGCTTACAGTTAGTTGATAGTTTTAAGTTGTGCAGTTTAGTGTTGTGTTGTAGTGTTTTTAGGTGTGCAGTTTTTATTAAATGAACTAACAGTTTGAATGATTATATACTTTTATTTAGTTTAAAAATTTAGTGAAAGAAAACGTAAAAGAAACGTTTTAAACTGTAAAAGAAAAGCTCAATGCGATCCAGCGAATTGACAAAGGCAAATCAGTGAAAAAGATATGTGCCGAACTTAATGTCGGGAAAAGCACTGTCAGTGATTGGCGACGTAATTGCAAATCCTTACAGGATTTTTGTACTAGTGTCGAACCAGAAAAGTTGTTGATGAATCGACGAACATTAAAAAAGAAACAAATGAGATGAGGTTGACAATGCGTTATAGCTTTGGTTTATGCAGGAGCGGCGAAGAGGAACTCCAATAACTGGACCACTTTTACAAGAAGAGGCAATGTTTTTTCATTCATTGAGTACTAGTGATGATCATCTTGAAGAGAAAAATGTAAATGATAGGGTGACAATCAAATCGTAGAAAAAGTCGTTGAGGAGGCAAGTGAACAAGGCATTCCAGAGGACTAAGACGAAGACGATGAAGCAGAAAAAAATCAGTCACGAAGAGGAGAGAAAAGCACTTCAGTTGGTCGCAATGTATATTGAGCCAGCAAGACCCGTCGACAGTTGTAGATGTGATGTTCATTAAAAAGTGGAGAGACTATTGTTGTGAGTCCCGCGTTGTGGTGCCAATTTGATGTGTGTCACCCCCACGTTGACTGCTGTAATTTGCTGAAAGCCCTTTAACTTGACTGCGTCAATTTGTTGTGAGTCGGTTCTTTAGTGTTGTTGACTCACCATGTAGTTGTACGCCTTTTTGTCACCAGTGGCACGTTGTTGTACCATGTTGCTCATCATGGTATTGGTCGCCATCTTGCCAATAAGAAAGTTCAATAAATTTCTTCGTTATTAGTTAAATAAACTTCAATTCCGACAACATGTGATTCACTGACGTCACAGTCTGCCAATTCCCAGCGAATATTCAAATGTCGTAATTTGACCTGTTACACTATGCCTTCATAAAGACGATGGAGAAGAAAACATGAAAGAAAATAACAGATTTCTTTTTGTATTTACCGTATATTTAATGTACTGTTCTGTTTCTGTGTCTAAAATTAACATACTTCGGAAACAAAATGTAAGTTTTACTTTTATATTTTTCTTATACAATGTAGTACAGTATTACTCTATTGTTATTACGTATTCTACATACCACTGTTCTTTAAAATATAAAAAGTAATTAGGTTTTCAGTAAAATAACCTTTTGAATTAAATATATATTTGTTTATTTTTTACCGGTACAGTATTACATAGTTGGTACGTATACAGTATACCAATTAAGGTTATGTTCATCGGATTAACCGGCCAAGGGGGTTCAGTCCTGTAATGGCCGGTTAAGAGGGTATCTACTGCATAAGAAAGAAAACTTACCAACAACGATCGATAATTGCATGTTAACTCGATAATTCATCTATAAAACTCTTTATAGGCCATGTCATTAGGTTGTCAAAGTGTTAACGAACACTTAAAATTTGAATTTCAACATTACAGAAGAAGATAGTTGATTTGGTAAGGAGTACCAAGTAACTTTGTAAAAATTATCAACCAAAAAACTAAAGTGACTTACAGTGGTCTACAAATTTTCAGAGCAAACTCATAGGCTTTTTGAAAATCAACTGCTTATAAATTCGTTTCAACGCACCTCTTTGATTTCATGGAGAGTTGCATTTCTGCTGACTTCGAGAGGAATGCAGACTCCGTTGGGCATGAGACAGCTGAGCCAGACTTGAGGATCATTGCAGGTCTGCCAGAAATCGTAAGAGTACACTGTGCTAGGACCGTGCACCATCTTTGTTACATTTTACTCTGAAACAAACATCGTACTCAAATTAAAACATCAATTGCAAATCTTTTATTGGATAATGTTTAATGCTATCCCGTTCAACTAACTCATTGTGCCGTAACCACCCACAAAGCAACTCAATCCATATTATTATTTGTCTGCTTTGTGCTAACTAGCGTTGTTCTTTAAAATTACTTACTATTTGTTTTATGGACAAGAGTGATTTTTTTATTCTCCCTGTGTTTCTCTGAATAGTGCTGCTACCTAGAGGAAATTTATGAAACATTTTGTATCTTGCTCCAATGACAGTAAACCATATTCATCCTGCTCTACAAATCATAGAAATTTCACAATAGGCCTAACTGTTTAAGCTAAATACTCTATTTTACTTCATTTATATAGCATTAACTACTGCAATAATGATTTATAACATTTCAGGATATACATGCTGTGTCTCTTACAGAAAAAATAAGTGTTATTTTTTGTAATGTAACCTTATAACGAATTTGATAAGCCTTATAACAGTGAAAAATGTGTACAGGTTAAGTTTGAATGGATTTGGTAAAACTAAAATAACTTCAGTTATGTTCTCCTGTAGCAGATCGGCTATATTAATTCGGCCCAGTAGCACCAGGAACGCACAACGGAATTGGAATGGTTATTATTAATATGCAATCTTTTACTACCTATTGCAGTATTTCAATGTTAGGACTTGTATATCCATACATTAATGAATGCCTCCCTCCTCCTTGTAATCTTTGCAGTTAGCCCCTCCCTCCTCCTTGTAATCTTTGCAGTTAGCCCCTCCCTCCTCCTTGTAATCTTTGCAGTTAGCCCCTCCCTCCTCCTTGTAATCTTTGCAGTTAGCCCCTCCCTCCTCCTTGTAATCTTTGCAGTTAGCCCCTCCTCCTCCTCCTTGTAATCTTTGCAGTTAGCCCCTCCCTCCTCCTTGTAATCTTTGCAGTTAGCCCCTCCCTCCTCCTTGTAATCTTTGCAGTTAGACCCTCCCTCCTCCTTGTAATCTTTGCAGTTAGCCCCTCCCTCCTCCTAACCTATCCAATCAGTTGTGGTGGATGTCAAAGCTCATCACATTCTCTACTAACTAATCTGTCATTTATGCCAATCCTAATAGCTAATACATCTATTAAACAAGAAAATAACAAATCAGATGAAGGATCGGGAATATACATTGAATCGTTCTTCTCTAGGCTGCAGTAATAAACATGTAAACAAAATCATATGTTCCTGTAACCGTCAGGACACATAGTCCACATTTCCAAGCCAAATTAAAGTGTCAGAAAAAGTACACTTTGCCAAAACAAGCTTTGAACAGTTTTAGGGATTTACTACGAGAATTCATCATGTAACAGATGAGACACCAGAGCACAGTAACTTTAGTAACACAACTGTTAAAGATAGTCAAACTGAGTTGATTTATTAGTCTTGAGAGAAAGTAAACTGGATGAAAACATTAATTTATATGAGAAGCACCCTAATGTTTTCAGACTTCTACAGTGTTCAGATGTTGTGGTAAATTGGAAATAAGTCATTAAGGGCATAAAATTGCTTGTGTTACAAGATTGAAAATTTATTTCTAAGAAAAGTTTTTGGAAACGCTCTGGCAAAAAGGGCACATATTGAACGTCTTAGATAATAAAACAACACTAAAATAAAGTTTATAAGCGGTATGCAGTTAAACATCTTTAGTTTATAATCTAACTGAGGTTGAAATTGATTTAAATTGCATTAGACAAATGAAATGTGTAGAACAATGATAAGATATTAGATGACAATACACTCTATTAACAGTGTCACAGATATGATACAGAATCATACAGGTTTCATAGTGAGTTTGGAAGTATCCGATTGAGTGTAATGAAAAGTCAACATTTGTTATTTCATGAGTAATCTTAAAATATAGAAGGCCTTGTTTCATAGATGGCACAAAAGAACTCTCTTTACTACAGGCTATATTTGAATATCCAAGGAGCGTGTTAATATTGTTTCCATGTTAAACTTTGTTTCAGTATACATTTTTTTATAATGAGATTTTTCTGGAGATCGGTATAATTATTAATAAAACTTATTAGGTATATTAACAATCTGGTGTAAAATCTATGCAGAAGATGTGTCTTACATGGTTTCTGGTTATACAGTAGAGGATAGTCTCCAGAATATACATAGGTTTCCAAACAGTTTTTTGTTTGTTTAAGATGTTTTATTTACACTATTTAGTATATTATCTGTTTGAAAGGGCCTAGATTTTGTTCAATAAAGGTGGAATATTTATAATAAAGTAGCATTTATCAGTGATCTCACACACAATTTTTGTTTTTAAAACAAGGACACCATGGTTGTATTCTTTTTAAATGACAATCTAATCACTCTGGAGATAAGTGATAGTCACTGGAAGATATTCCAATCTCCTGATAAAGTTTAGAAAACAGTGTTTTAGAACCTTGAAGTCAGAGAATGAGTCAGTTTTTAAAAGTACCTATAAAATAACTCAGATTTCTCTCTAATATTCAATGATATTTTATTGAATAACCAGTGATTTCAGTGATAATTGGCCAGTGCGGACGATCCTTAGAGTCAAAGTTCTTACATTTTCAGTTATCGCATTTAAAATTTAATAGATAACAGAGCTCCTTGTAGTTTAGAAATGGAAGAAGGCATATTTTAGGTAGCCTACATATTATAATCATTGTTCACATGGTCTTCAGATGTTAAGCTTCAGATGTTAAGCAAAATTGTTAAATGGCTATTATTTTAGACTTTGTACAGTATGAATACTTCTGGTTCGAGTAACTTATATTTCCAACGTCTTTGACGAGTGAGAAGTTATTTAAATGTAAAAAGTGACGAGTAGGGTTTTATAGGTTTTTAAAATTATAGTAAAAGTTAAATAGTAACTTTGTTTTATATGTCTGCATTACAGTATTGACCAAGGATTGCATACTTAATATTTGCTAAAACATTAAGTGCAATGTACATTTTTCCTAAAATTCATAACTCTTTTTATCTGGATATACCCTGTGCTCAACAGTGATTCCAGAAAAAATCAAAACATGAAGTTTTGTTACTATCAAGCTTCCTCTTTGCTTTCAAGACTATAAATATAAACACATTCATAATAATAGTTAAATTAATGAAACATATGATTGTGCTGTCATAAAACAATGTTCACACAGAACAGTTGATTACATTTAACAGGTTTTTTCAATCAATACAATTTTCTTTGCTGTAAGGCATTTTCTTCTGGGATTTTCCTCAACTTTAGAGACCAGTGGAGCGTAGCCCGGAGGGATTTTCGAAATATGAATAGGCCTATATGTTAACCTGAGCCTCTGAGAATGTCCATGTAAAATTTCAGTACAATAGGTCTAGTAGTTTTTACGTGATTGAGTAAAACAGATAGGTGCCCTAAAACTAAATATGGCAATAAGGAAATTTTACAAAATATACGTACTTTAACGTTTCAAACATGAGCTTGTTAAAAAAAAAAAAAAAAAACTGTTGACAGTATTTATTATGATTATTTAATTATAAATAAAAGAACTCACATACAAAATCATAAATAAAAACAACTCGATATCAAAGTAAGCGACTGATTTTAACCAGAGGCGAATACCAAAATCTGCCGTCCATAGACTATTCCAATAGAACCGCCCCTGTTTCCCAAAAACTGATGACAGCTGTATCGCTACTCCTAAACTTACCAAGTATGAAAATCAGTTCTTGTTTAGTGCCTTCCAGAAGGAAGCGATGTCGGCGAGGCCATTCTGTCCTTAACTCGTATTTGTAATTAGGCTATAAAAGTAGGTACATACTTATGTAAAAAGTTAACGAGCACTCATGTGATCTGAGCTTGAACTTGGGTTCTATCTTAAGGGATGTTTTGATTTTTTTGGCCAGAAGTGCAGGGCACCGAGCCCACATTTGCAATTGGTACTTTCCCAACCTTACAAGATGTCCCAGATCATCCAACTTTTTCTACATCAGATCATGTTGGTCGATCTGGCATGTGATTTGAGACCGGGGAAAGTACAGATCAGAAATGCCCTTTGCCATCAGTGCGGGCTCGGTGCCCCGCACTTCTGGGCAAAAAATAAAAACATCCTTTGAGATAGTACCCAAATTCAAGCTTAGATCACTTGAGTGCTCGTAAAGGTTATCTTTAACTTTGTACTACTAATAACATAAATATGATAACCTAATCAAAAACTGCTTTCATTGTGCATTAACAAGTAGTAGATAGGAACAGAGTTCCAAACAAATAAAGTTAAAGAACATTAAGATTGAAATTACTTTTCTCACACAGGGAAATACATCTATGTAAGTTGTTCGTTACGTGATCTTGTATTAATTGTAATTTCAACCATCTTTTGATACAAAAAAATAACAACAATTGCAGTTAGATTTTGACCTAAATTAACATATTCAATTACTCAAACCCGCTGAGAATAGTTCATATCAGCAGCACCTGTCCTGCACTGATGCAATGCATGACAAAAATCTCTTGAGATAACCTAGTAGAGGTCATTTAACAAATCAAAATTGGGTACTTTGATATTATCCAGAGGCGACTATTTTTTGGAAGAGGTTTTCTTACCGGCGACCTACAAAAATTACATTATTAGAAAGAACAGACTTTATTTAACTTAATGTGAAAATTACACATCACTACGGCGATCGGTTCTTATTTCCTGCTTCCCAAAAGGAAGCAATGTCAGGCCACTCTGTCCCCATCTACTACTTGTTATCATGTGTTATAAGTAGGTTTAGATTAGGTTACCAGAAATATGTTACTAGAAGTACTGAAGTTCTTTATACTTCGTGATCTGAGCTTGAATTTTGATACTATCTCGGGAATAGTATCCAAATAGTTCCTCTTTTATGAAGAAAAGTTATCTGACATCAGAAAAGTTGGGCGATCTGGGACATGATCTGAGGTAGGAAAAGTACAGATCGTAAATGCCCCTGGCCATCAGCGCAGGCGTCGGCCTCCCCACACTTCTGGTGTAACAAGAAAAGTAAAAACTCGAGATAGTACCTAAATTCAAGCTCAGAATACATAAATGCACGTAAAATTTCTAATGTCGTTTTTAGGTTCCCAAAACCTCAAATAGTGGCCTCCAGATAATACCAAACTACCCAAAATTCTAGAGGGTCTGATCATGTCTCCACTCCATCAGTACAAGCTGGAGAAAACATCTTGAAAAATGAGCAAACAAGTATTAAAAACTCACGTAGCCGATATAACCATAATATCCATAACTACCATCTATTTGCAATGAAAATCATACCGTTATGGGAAAAGAAAATTTTAAAATAACACAACTATATTTCACCATCCATAACTTTCTATATTGTACTAAATCATGTAAACTAACATAACCATAACATTCATTGATTTAATAAATAAACAAAACTAACATACCAATAACTTCGTAAATTTTATCTGTACCCTCCTTACACACCACCTGGTAGCTTCTAATAACACCAGTTTTGTAATTTATAACTAATACAATATCACATGACATACCCTAATCAGTAATTTTCTATTATTACTATACTTATTCAAGTTCAATACTTTTACTATTGAAGTATATTACGTAGGGAACATTTACAATACTGTAATATTTGAGATTTAATTACAAATGTCAGAAAGAAGAAATAAGTTTAAAATAGTCATCAAAAAACATTGAATAAAAAAAGTAATTTTCTGTCTCTCTCACACTTGTATTACGCAATACCAAACGTTTATGTTATACAGGTGAATATTACGTAATTAGGCTATTATGAGTAGATAAATGTATACCTTACCTTGTTTAATTACAATGAAATACCCATCAATACTATATCAAAATCAAGTTCAAATCATTCGAGGTCTCAATCTCTACTTAGAAGTTCCTAAATCAACAAGGAAAGAAGTGTTTTGGCATTTGATCAATGAACCCCTTATCGCAGTTTGTATCTGAATTTTTCTTTCTGCCCCCATTTAAGTTTGCTTTATTCCTTTACAACTTTACAACTATTGTTTATATCAGAAACGATAGTTTAAACTACTATAACCTGAAATTGGAACAGTTTAAAATCACGTACAGAAGTTAAAACATGGACTCTGATCCTTCTTCTTACCCCATGGCAACGTCAACGATAGCTTTCTGATACATAATTTTCCATAGGCTTTCTTAGTTTCTAAAAGATTGCCTAAGATCATCGTACTAAAATACGAAAGAAACTGAAATTGACTCAATAATTGCTCACAATTATCGTATTTCAATCAAATTCTTCTTATTCCTCTTATTGCATACTAAGGGAACCACAGCCACTCCAACATCCATTTTCATTGTAACCTAGACTTAAAATATTTTTACCCCAATATCTCAACATTTGCGGTTAGTGCTCCTGGATATCTAAGGGTAGCCCACATTTAAGTTATATATGGCCAGATTTGTTATATATGGGTTTTTGTGTATATATATATTTGTATGGTATATTATTTATCGGCCACCAAATGTTTATTCTCCATACTATAGTACAATATGAACTTGATGTACAATATATTGTTAACCCCTTAATCAAGTGTCTGGGATTGCTATCAAGTCGTTTCTTCCCTTGCCAGAAACAACAATGTGACTGTTTGTTGGGTTCCTGGTCATGAGGAGATCCCTGAGAATGGAAGAACTGATGCCCTGGCCAACCGGGGCTCAGCGTCAATTATGATGGCTCTCAACCATTCTGCGGCATTCCAAGGTGTGAATTCTTTGAGGCTGTCTTGAAATGAGTTCGCGCTGAACATGAGAGAAGGTGGAGGTTGCATCCGGGCATGAGAATGAGCAGAATGGTTGGTACTTTGGGATTATACCGACCACACCAGTATGAAGAACACAAAAATATAAATTTATAGAAACAAACATGATAGAACGAAAACACAACTGTTTAATTACATAATTACAAGCATTTCCCGGTATTGTGATCGGTATTGTTGTCGCTGTTATCTTATCTTTCTCGATAATCCCGATTAGGGCAGGGCGCGGCATCACATGATTTGCACGGTACATAATTGCCTTTCCATTACAATTCAATTTATATTTCTGATCAGCCCCTCTAGAATTTGATATTTTACTGATAGGTACTATCTCGAGGGATGTTTTTCTTTCGTCGACATCAGCGCGGGCTTCGGCAGCACCAGAAAATGGTGCTGCCGAAGCCCGCGCTGATGGCCGGAGGCACTCGCATTTTGGGTGGCGGAGTGTGATCAAGAATAAAAACAAGTTTTGAGTGTTTTTTCAATAAAGAGTTTAGTTTTAGTTTGGTAATGTTTGTTTTTGTTGAATTTTTGTGTTTGGAGAAATGTAGAGGTAAAACACGGAAGTACAACAAAGCAACGCACCAGCTGAACGGGCGGCGAGACTCTGCAATCACGTTATCTACTAGACCGCTCGACTTTGACCTCTGTCTGAGGGTGGGGAGGGGTTTGCGATAAGACAATTCCTGTTTTATATTGATGAAATATTGTTCTACGCTAATCTAGTAATCAGTAGAAGCAAAATGTCAAATAACGATTCATGTCTGGGTGTGGTCGGTATAATCCCAAAGTACCGAATGGTTCTACAGTCGCCTTCCTCCAGAGTGGCGTCGGACCTTCTCTCACTAAGTAGATCGATGTCTTCTCAGGTTATATGTCTGATCATGGGACATGGCCACCTGAGGAAGCATCTTCACAAGAGTCAGCATCCTTCGGGAGGATCCACTCTGTAGAATGTGATGAGCAGGATGAAACTGCCGAACACTTGCTCTTTGATTGTCCTGCAAGAGCAAGGGAGTGGTATGCCATCTTTGGTAGTTAGGACAAGGGTGGTGAATTTCCCCAGGAGGACCTGATAGGTTGTTTCTGGAGGTTTGTGGAACTGCTAGAATCATAGACTGGTAGACCTTATGGTGTTCTTCCGGGGTGCGCAAAAGGCTCTCGAGGCTTAAAGGCATGGCAATAGGCCGCCCCATAGAAGAAGTGCTGAGTGTGGTGTGACGTCATGGATTACGTGAATGTGGTGTTGTGTCAGTGCGTGGTTTTCTAAGAAGAATTTTAACAATCTAAAAGGACTTTCATCACCTGAACTGCAAATATCTTTCCCGATAAGTATTAACAATTTTATGAACCATAACATTTAAAATATTTTCAAAGTTTTAAATGCACAAGAGCAATTCAAAGAACCGGTACTTACATCAGTCACGTAATCCACATGTTTTCGGTTATTTATGGGGCCGGTATTGTGTAAATAAATTGCCATATTTTATTAATATAACGCACAATTTTAACAGACCATTATAATCTGATGACTTTAATCCAAGCATCTCGTTATTAATTAATTGATCTTCAAAGATGAAGACTTAAAATACACGTTGCTAACTCATCAACAATAAAGTCTATCCCATGGTTTTTATTGGACGGTTGACTCGTTGTCAAACACACTAACCTCAATCAGCTGATTATAACCAACTGATATTCATCTGTTCCTTATCTGTCAACCTACGAGATACAAATTTCACTCCAACAACGAAATCAGGCTGGCCCAAGCAACAAGCGCTCCCAGTGCGATCGTTCAAACTAATTAGTCGATAAGACAGATTTTCGTCGGCAAAGCAGTTTTTCTGTCGGTTAAGGCAGTTTTCTGTCGGTAAGGCAGTTTTTCTGTCGGTTAAAGCAGTTTTTCTGTCGGTAAGGCAGTTCTCTGTCGGCGAGGCAGTAATTGTATATAATCACTATTATTACTGCTACTATTGTAAACATTTATTGAAATGACAAGTAAATACCCTTGTGGAATATGCAATAATGGAGTAAGATATCAAGCGATCCTCTGCACTGGAGAATGCAAACAATGGTATCACTCTAAATGTTTGAATTGGACCAACAATCAGTTCAACAACTTAACAAAAAAATGAAATCAATCTCTGGAAGTGTGACATGTGTAAAACAAACTCCAGCAGTACAAATATAGACGTAATTGAACACAAAATAAAAGACTATGAAGAGCAAGATGAACAAGCTCTAGAATCATCCTTAACTCTAGCTGCCGAAGCTGGGAGTGCCCTCCTTTGTGAAAACCAAAAAGCTAAAACAAGAACTACATAATATGAAATCGTACAACGCTGACCTGGCTAATAAAATCACGGAGTTAAACACTAAAAATAATACCTACTTTCAACAACAAATAGAAGAGCTAGGAAAAACGATAAATCTCTTCTTATCTCCAGAAATAAAGCTCTCACAGAAACTCTTCAGGAAGTAGAAGTGCAACTAGGAAAAGAAAATCAACTGCGGCTGGAATTGACTGCTACTTTTGAGTATTATGACAAGGAGAAAGAAGAACTTGTTACCAAACTTGAAGGACAAGTAAAGAAACTGACTCAAAGAGAATAATTCACTTCAACTCAAAAAGAGTGCTGAATTATCTCCTACTTTAACAGACAAAATTTACAGAAGTACTGAAACACAGACAGACTTTACTGAATCTTCAGCTCATGGTTCTAACTCCTCTCTGCTCCTCGAAATGACTAAAATTAAAATAAGGCAGGATAGAATTGAAAATGCACTTGAAGCCCTCCAAAACAATACACAGAACACTAAATCAGTCATAGAAAAATAAGCAGTTATCCTATGATTTGTTTGATACAAATACTACTGCTTCATCTAATTGTACACCAACAAAACGTAAAAAAGTTAGCTCAAGAAACAGAAAGAATGCTTTCAGCATTTCCTTACAAGCAGCTAAATATATGAAAAAAATGCAATACTTGAACAAGAAAACTTGAAACACAAGAAATCTAACATAACAAGCTCAGTTGTAAATAGTAGTCCTCTCCCAGATGTTGAAACAAGATTGGGCGTTGTCTCGGAGCTTAAAGCTTTACAATCAGCTTTGAAACTGGGAAATAAAACCCCCAATGTTTGCAGTCCCCTTGGATAAAAAAGAGTGTCTTGAAGCCTTTTATGAAAGTAATTTTGAACAATTCTTGAAAAGAAAACCAAACAAAAGACAGACCAGCTACGGGGCACTTGTCTGACTCCAAGCACGTGGGTGTTTGCTCTGGTAACAGGTGACATTGTATTTGGGTCCTGCTGCGTCAGGAGAATTTAGATACACCAGTTCAAGAACCATGCCACCAAGAGACTTCTTTTTTATGGAAGAGCCCATTGAAGAAAACCAGAGAGAAGTTTACTCAGAGAAGACGTCTTTTCATAAATTCAAGATGGACACGTCAAAAAATCTAACTGTGCTGCACCAAAATGTTGATAGGATTGGCAATAAGATTGATAGATTCAATCATCTTCTGCATTCTTTATCACCAGACATTGTTGTGATTACTGAACATGGACAAAGCGACAACCTAATCACTAACACCAGATTACTTGGCTATAGTTTGATTTCTGCCTTCGGGAGAAGAAATCGGCAAACAAAAGGGGGGTGTCGCAATATATAAAAAATGTACCCTAGAAAACGAAACTGCTAATTTAAACGTGGAATGTAAAAGTCTACCATTGATATGTGAGGTAGCAGGAGTATCCATCAAGTTGAGAGTGGCAAAGAAATTTCTGTACATTCTAGGAGTATATCGCCCTCCTATAAAACGCCAAGAAACTATCGTTCGGGCACTTGAGCTCCTGTCAGATATACTGGGCTCATTTCCATCTTCAGACAAGGGCAAGGTACTTCTAATGGGTGACATCAATATCGACAACTTGCAGCCATTGCCTGAAAGAACCCTTTTCAACGACCTTATGGCTTCACACAGCCTGACGAGGCTTCAACTCCCAGCAACTAGGATTACTGCATCTTCACAAACATCTATCGATGCCGTTTGTACAAACGTCAGTACAGTACAAATCTTATTAAGGTTGATATAATGCATACAGCGATCTCAGACCATACGTGTCAGCTTTGTCACCTCACTTTCCCAGCAAGACAACGAATAACAGAATCTTCTCTTCGTCGTCACCTCAATGCAGAAAATTTGCACAACCTAAAACAAAATCTTGCAGCTGAGAACTGGATTGGAGTTTTTGGTTCAGACAATGCAGATGGCGCATATGAGTCTCTAATTCACACTCTAACTTTTTAATCTAGATATATACTGCCCCCTGAAGAAGTCTAGACAAAACCGCAACTACAAAATATCTGCACGCTACGACGAAGAAGCAAAGCTATTGAAGGAGGAATTTTTGGAGGCTCAAAGGAAGTACATCCTGAATAACTCAGACAATGATAAACAGAACTGCTGTTCGACTAAAAAAAAAAAAGCCTACGACTTAAAACTTAGGTCTCTTAGAAAAGAAAATAGCGCATCTGTCATTAGCCGATCTATGAATAAAAGCAAAGCTGTTTGGCAAATAATCAATGGTGAGAGAAATCGTCCAAAGAGTCTTCTGTAAATGCCATAAACCTTGAAGTAAATGGAAGAGTGGTAGATAATGCTACAGACGTAGCTAATCACTTCAACAGATACTTTACAACAATAGCAGATGAAACAATTAGAGTAAATAATAGCAGCCCTTCTTATAACCAAGCTGAAACTACTCACGCAATCCCTGTGGAACAAACTATACATATCCTGAAAACCCGTATCAATTGAAGAGCTTGCAATTACAATAGATTCATTGAAGCCTAAATCTTCAACGGGAGTGGATGGAGTCTCAGCTAAAAATACTGAAAGCAGCCAAACATGAACTTCTACCACCCTTGCTTCATGTCATCCAGCTGTCGTTGGCCCAGGGTGTGTTTCCACAAAAACTAAAAACCGCCAGAGTTTTTCCTCTTCTCAAAAAAGGCAGTAAACATGAAATAGGGAATTACAGGCCCATCTCATTAATCCCACTATCTCTAAGATCCTCGAGAGGATTGTTCTATCTAGAATCCTTGAACACCTAAATATCAACAATCTTCTCACTGATAGACAACATGGTTTTGTAAAGGGTAGGTCCACTCTCACAGCCTTGGTGGATTTGTTTGAATTTATTGTAGATGGCATAGAAAATGGAGATAGTGTTTGTGGGCATTTTTGTTGACATGAGCAAGGCCTTTGATTGTTTGAGCCATGATATGATTGTGACAAAATTACACCATCTTGGTATTCCGAGATACGGCACTGTGTTGGTTTCGATCTTATCTTTCTAACAGAAACCAAGTGGTTGAAATAGCTCAATCCATCAAAGGCATCAGATCCACATCCAGATCAGACTCTCGGCCCATGGTGAGGGGGGTTCCTCAGGGCTCGGTCTTGGGCCCACTCTTGTTTGTGCTGTCCACCAATGACCTGCCTGCAGTGACGGAGCCTTATTGTAGGGCCATCATGTACGCGGACGACAACCGTCCTACTCACTTCTCAGAAGTCTGTTGAAAGCCTCGAAATAAACGCGTACATTGGCCTGAATTTGGCGGTGGACTACTGTGCAAGGCATGATCTTGTGTTCAATGCTTCCAAGACCAAGCAGGTTACCTTTGGCACCAAGAGGGATGAAGTCTCAAAACCTTCCCGACATCGATGCTGTCACTTCAATTAAACATCTTGGATTACACTTGGATGGAGATCTTTAAGTGGAATGAGCACATAGATGTTCTCTGTCAAAGGCTATCCACAGCTGTCTTCGCCATTAAAAGAACATTATCTGTCAGCACAGAGGAGGCAGCTTTAACAGCCTACCATGCCCTTTTTGAGAGCCTCATGTACTATGGAGTTTCGGTATGGGGTGGAACCTCTGCACATAACTTACAACGAGTTCTAATTTTACAGAAGAGAGCCATCCGAACCATAAAAGGAATGAAAATACAAGATAGTTGCCGGCCAGTCTTTAAACATCTGAAGTTGTTAACCGTTGTAAATATATAATCTTCCAGTCTACAACACTAGCTTGTCTCCTGGGAATAAATAAGCGACATCAGGATGTTCACACACACACTGCACCAGACATGGAACTGACCTCAACCTGCCGGTCCATCGCTTGAAGCTCTTTGAATCAAAACCTTCTTACGCAGGTGCAAAATTCTACAATGCCTTACCCGCATCCTTGAAGGTCTTGGAGCTGAAAGTTTTTAGGAGGAAATTAAAAATCTTGGCTGGCAGATAGACCCTTCTACAGTGTCAATGAATTTTTAACCTGGAGAGAGTGACCATGGCAATTGGCAAGCAAATAGACTCTTTTCTATTTATAATGTAGCCTACATGACGCCTGTTTCTATCTTGATGATAGTAAATAAAGATTTCTGTTTCTGTTTCAGTGTTCAACAGTGCTGTCACATGATACTGTCGGGTTTATTTGCCTCACACAGAGCTGCTCCACAGTCATCACATATAGGCTATGTACTTTTTTCTAGTCGATCATGATCAATTTCAGCAACATTTTCATTCATCAAACTGCCGCTAGAATCTCCTGATTAGAAACGTCAGATTGTGGTTAATACATTGAATCCATATCCTGATCGCCCTCATTCTCTGAAAAATCACACTCTGCCAAATGCCTAACTCACAACAACGAATCTGAAAAAATCTAAAATTGATAAAACGTCCTTATTATTATTACAAACAATTCCTGTATACGGACTGAATCACAGTAAAATTAGAAAATAAAAAGATTACAGTACAGTAGAAACTTCAAAACCCAATTTCAAAAAACTAGAAAACAATAACGCTTTACTTCTAATGTCCAGGTAAACTTCATCGTGCTTTCATGATAGTTTCTTAGTTGACCGTTGTAGCAATTAAACATCACTACTGTGACTTTGTAGTAGTAGTTCAAATAAATACTACTAGTAGTCAATGGGTATCATCTTACAGCTGCCAAGAGTCGTGCAGTGAAACAGCTGTTTGACACACGATAACACGGCTTGGCAGTTCAACGCAAATTGAGATCGGCAGTTAAGGTGTTATATATAGAACAAACTAAGTCTAAAAAATGGAGATTATGAATTTGTTTACCCTTTTAAATCCGCCCATTTTAATGATTTATCAAGCGACGTACCAAAAATCCCAAACCATTTTGACACAAAAATGTAAGAGTTATGTAAACAACACATAACTACGCTATTTTGTAAGTTATTTAGCAAATATTTGTTAGCAAGCTACGACTAGTGAAAGATTTCGCTTGATTTTCTAGGAAAGGACAGAAATAGAAGAATTATCAAGATAGCTAAGCCACTGATCACAACCACACCACTCGCAACTAAGTTACTAATTGGTATATTTTTGCTTACAGAAGCTTTGAACGATTCATTTTAATAATTTTCAAATCAAATTAATAACAAACTAAAATTATTTAACTGCCCTACTTTATACTATTTTAACCTAAAAACATAAAGCGAGGTTGAATATTCACAACGTAGTGAAATACAGCTGTCTGCAACAATCAGTGAGCAGTCAGCTGAGATAAAGTGAAATTTCTCTATCACAGACTGACAAAATATGAAGTTTAAGCTTTACGAAGTAATATATCTCGATGCAATACATATTTGTACACAAGTCTGGAATTACAAATCATTTGGTACAATATGTGGCCAGTAAAATAATAAAAAGTGAACGTAGGCCTACGCACCGTATGGATGTCGGGAGTTGACGCCATTTTTACGACACATTGGACATCAGAGTTAAAAGGGGCGTGATCTCCCCCCAAATAGTCAAATCCAAACCAAGAAGCCAACCCAGCCAAGGTCCAAGCTGTGAAGACTAGCTAAACTTCCTGGAAGAGGGCAAGTAGCAATCCAGGATGTATAAACCAAACACAAGTGAACACTCCGAGGTACAGCCTTTTATAGATATTAAGGCAGCTGGTGTAATGTGGTACAACCCCATAATAAAGGAATGTACTCATATTTCACCTTTAAAACCATATGTAGTATAGTTAAGGAGGATGAATAGAGGAAAGGAGCTGGCTCATATCCTGCCCTGCCCGTTAATTTTGTTGATATCACGTTTAGATATTATGTGTATTTATTTTAATGTTTCAATGGTTTAACCATTACACCTGCCAAACATTCTTCGTCAACTGCTGATCACACGGTTCTTTCTCATGCATTGTAGAGGAGGGAGAACTCATTTACAACTTCAATTAGTTGTTCTTTATTAATTTTCAGCAATAAAAATACTTTCAGACAATTTAGAATGTCACACGAACTATAATGAACCACCTGACACGAGTGAAAGGACCTGCCTGGCCTCCATCAAATTTTGCTATTCAGCAGCCCATCCATCAAGAACTGCAAAGCCAGACAGGCAGGGCAAGACCTGTCGGCGCTGCTCCGAGCAAACAGAGATGTACAAGACTGGGAAGGATAGCATCTGTGTGCGGTCTATTAACCAATAACTATGGATGTCAAAATCATTAGGCTAATAGCAAATACAACAGTTAATTTTACAATTTTATAGAACATTTAATAGGATATTGGCACTCAATGAGTTAAAGTACTTTATTTTCAATATGCTAATTTATCTGGTAGATAAAAAATCATAGCAAAACTATCCAATTCATGAGAGAACAACACAGGGCTTAGATTTCATAATCAAAATAGCTTTCTCTCTACTAACATCAAACCTATTATAGCCTAGTAAGGGACCCCAATTTGTCCAAATTATTATCAATGTGATGCAATTCAACAATTTATTTTAACATTTAAATTTCAGTACTTAATTGTAATACACACTCTAACAAAGTTTATAGCAACACCAATCTCATAAGGGAGGGGGAGAAGTCTAAACTACCAAAATCCAACTGTCAAAACAAATCAAATGTGGTTCAAAATGTACAATAAGCCGATTTGAAATAAGAATTCTTATTACTTAAATAAACTGATCGTTTCACAGATTACAATTATCGTAAAGAAACATCTAAGTGAAATACATACATCCACCGCTCGATGAAGAAACTACAACCCTATACAAATAATCTATTGACAACTATGGGAAGCCATTACCAGCAGCTAGAGCTAGCTATTTTTTCAAAATGGAGTCCTGCAGAGACATGGCAAAGCCAAACAAAAAGCTCAACTCAGCTGCCCTAGACAGAGCAACAATACAAAGAGAAAGTCAATAAAACATAACTAGGGTGGCTTCTAAACAGAATCCCATAATATCAAACCATCGTAGTTTAAAAGTCCCGCATCATTTAATTTGCTTGGCGTGGCGTTGAAAATGCAGGAAATTCGCGTTGCAGCAATAAAGTTTGAGCACAAATATTTCATATAATTGCGAACTGTAAAAGTCGATCTCATTGGATCTTAAAGAAAACCGTGTATGTCCCTGCTATTTCTGCCTAATAACCGGCTGTATTGACATCTTAGTTTTAGCACCATTATGTAAACCTAAAACACATTACTTCCTTGTTTTTGGTCATGTAGTTACGGAGAAAGTCTAATTTTAAATATAATATACAAACAAAAATTGTGTTAGATTTTTCAATATTTTAGTTTTGTAGTACTGACAAAAATCTCAATATTTTTTGCACTTTATCATGGAAATACTTGTAAAATATTCACCCTATATAAAACATTTGAAAAAAAAAATAGTTTTCATGCATAATAAGTTTCATTTTTATACTACTCGATATAAGAGCTTAAACTGTTTGAGTTTTACAACTTCATTCTTGTAGGACAAAATTAAGGTCGTACTATTATAACCGGCTGTTATATTATAAAACTGAATGTGAACTAATTTCCCCCCCCTACCAATACATTTCAATTTGTTATTGAAACCGTCAGACCTTGTTCTAAAACAAGTAGTAATTTAATAGGGGGTTTCTGCAATAGCCCATTAAAATATTTCCTCTTATTATTTTATATATTTATATTTGGTTATTTAAACGCGTATGTGACAGATATGGCCAAATACAAAATAATTGAATCGTAAAAACAATTTAGTAACAAAGAAATTAGGAAACAAGAAAAAACAAAGGCTTCACCAAGTAATGCATTTTGATACATTATTAGGTAAACAAATGAACACAAAGCTTAGGAACCGGAGTGTCTTGCGAAGTGAGAAGGTTTATCCCCTAGATTAGTGCTAGGTCTACAAAGGATGATTTTAGATGTCTGTGAATATTCTTCAGAGAATTTTAAGTTCCTCTTTGTACGTACGTACAATTATCAGCTGTGTTGGCGTCTAACATCTGTAGATGTTGTCATCTTGGATGGGGTGTCATAATTCCCCGAATTTTCCGTCACGATAACCCCCACCACTGCTCTTGTTTGGATATTGCCATTGGTTCATAACTATTGTTGGGATAAAAACAGGGGGGTAGTAGTAAACTAAAAATTGCTAGTAAGAGATCTTGGGTGTTTGTCTCTCGTTTGGATACAAGTGTTGCCAAGGAAAATATTGAAACATACTTGAAAGACTCTAAAATCGAGGACTTTGTTTGTTTAGAGTTGGAGACAAAAATATGATACATACAAGTCTTTTAAAATTGGTGTAAAGGACTCACAGTTTGATCAAGTCATGGATCCCGAGTTCCGGGAAGAAGGTATACTCGTTAAGGAGTATGTGCCACTGCGTAGGCAATTCAGAGGCAATTTTTTAGGCAATCGCAGAGGTTAGATGACTCTAGCCTCGTGAAATCAAATAATGATAACTGTTTGCTTGGTTTTTTGTACCTAAATATACAGGGCCTTAACAATAAAAACTGTCGTTCTTGAGGACTATATAGTGAAATCTTAACTTAGACTTATCCCCGATCGCATTTATATGTATCACAGAACATTGGTTGTGTCAAGATGAACTTTTGAATTCTCACCCAGAGAATTATTATTGTGCGGCAAATTATTGCAGAACTGATCATATCAGAGGTGGCGCGGCAATCTTTTGTGAAAAATAACTTGGAAACCAGAGAATTAGATTTAGGATCATTCTGTTCCGAGTTGAACACTTTGAAGCAGCGGCAGCAATTGTGGACAATTTCAAGCTTATCATCATCTGCATCTACCGCTCGCCTGGGTCTGACCCTAAACATTTTCTCAGTACATTGGAAGATCTCTTTATACACCTGACAAAATGGGATGACTACACAGTCATAGCAGGTGGCGACTTCAATGCTGATTTCGATGTAACTACTACAAAGACCACAGCAGTTGAGTTTCTTAATCTACTTCGACAATTTAACTGCTACTGTTTGAACTCTGCACCTACTAGAGGTAACAACTGTCTTGATAATGTTTTTGTAAATTGTAGTTTAGACTATGTAAATTGTAATGTTGTCAAAAATTTTCCGTTTACTGACCATGATGGCATGCTTATTTAATTTGAAGGTCATAAATAGATCGATGGCAAAGGGAGCTTCATCTAAACAACATAGTATACTTAAGGCTAAATTCCTCTTACAAATTTGTCCTGCCTAGAAAAAGTATGTCTTGTTTAACTGATAGACTTAATCTTGTTAACTGGTCCCTGTTTTCTGCACAGTGTTTTTGTAATGGAGCAGCAATGTTCACATGTTTTTTTACTATTTTGATTAATATTTTGAATTATTTTTTGATTTTAAAAACGACCTAAATTTGAAGTAAATGGTGTGAAAGGGAGAAATAGTTGGTATACATCTGACTTGGCAACTTTAAAGGATAGGTTGTTGTCTCTTGATTTTTTGTACAAGAATACTGGTAGTAATACAGTTAAAAATCAGCTGAAAGTGCTAAAGAGAGAGTACACCAATAAACATTTCTGCTGCCAAAGTAGCTTATAACAGTCAGCTAATAGATTCTAGCAAGAACAAGTGTAAGGCAGCTTGGTCCTTAATAAAGAAAAACTGTAACATGGCAAAAGGCCAAGAGCCCTTGATCTCACCAAATATGTTTAACAATTATTGTATAGAAGCAGTTGTTGAAGCAAAAAAAGCCATCGAAAAACCTGCTGTTACTACTAAAGCTCTCCTTAAAAAATGTTTGCCCAGTTAGTTTAAGTAATATTAGCTTATTTGAGTGGAAATTCGTGTCAACAGATGATGTTCTTAAGGCCGCAAAACATTTGAGTGATTCTTACAGCAATGATTATTATTACATGTCTAATACTCTTTTGAAGCAAATACTACCTCTTATTGTCGAACCTATTACTAAATGTGTCAAACTGTTTACTTAAAGAAGGAAATTTTCCTGAAGAGCTTAAAATCTCCAGAGTTTGTCCTATCTACAAGAAAGGTCCGAGAGATAAACCTGAAAGTTATCGCCCAGTCTCAATTGTACCTGTTGTATCCAAATTGATTGAAATTATAATTTATGAACAAGTTGTTACTTTTTTGGAAGAGAAAAAACATTTTGACCAAATTTCAGTTTGGTTTTAGGAGGGGTAAAGCCACGCTTGATGCCATAGATAGTTTGGTTTTTGAAATTTTGCAGGCCTTTGAGAGCAGGGCCTTTGCTCAGGTAACGTTTTGTGACCTGAGCAAAGCTTTCGACTGTGTTGATCACTCGGACCTATTAGAAAAACTTAATTTTTATGGTTTTCGGGGTAGCTCATTGAGGCTTTTCAAGTCCTATCTAGAAAATAGAAGGCAGGTGGTTTTTATCGATGGAGAATGGTCTCAAGAAGTTGTCCTAAAATATGGAGTGCCGCAGGGCTCGGTTTTGGGGCCTTTGTTATTTTTAATAAGTATTAATGATTTGCCTGTAAATGTTATTAGTAGAACTTTCCTTTATGCTGATGACACAACTTTCTTGAATGTTTCAAATGATATTGTAGAGCTGAATGATTTGGTGAGGAGCTCTTTAGAAGAGGCAGGTGTGTGGTTTCGAGCCAATGGTTATCTCTTAAATAAAAGTAAAACTGAAAATGTAATATTTAGCTTAAGGCCATACAATCAGGAACTTGTAGAGTTGGACAACCGTTAATAATGTTAAGTTTCTTGGTATTTTTATTGATCACCAGCTGACCTGGGGAACACATATAGACCACATTAAAACTAGATTGTCTAGAGTTATATTTCTATTGAGACGTCTGAAACATTGTGTAACGACAGATTATATTAGGATGGCATATTTCGCTTTCTTTCAGTCAATAATGAAATACTGTTTGCTTGTATGGGGTAAACTCTCCAAGGATTGTTGAGATTTTGAAATTGCAGAAGAGGGTTATTAGAATAATTAATGGCTCAGCCCCATTAGATCATTGCAAGCCTATATTCATTTAGTTTAAAAATTAACACTGTTCGTCAATCTTTACATTTTTG
This sequence comes from Homalodisca vitripennis, assembly GCF_021130785.1. Taxonomy (NCBI): domain Eukaryota; kingdom Metazoa; phylum Arthropoda; class Insecta; order Hemiptera; family Cicadellidae; genus Homalodisca; species Homalodisca vitripennis. The sequence continues at coordinate 134,515,132 of NC_060213.1, forward strand.
AACTTGCTGCTTACTCCTTAAAAAAATTACCAGAAATGATACTTAATGAAGACCTACATCCATACAATACACGTAATAAAGATAATATTAGTTTTCAACAATGCCGATTAAGTAAAATGTTAAATAGCCATTCTGTCATGTGCAAAAAAGTCTATAATAAGTTAAGTTATTTTGTTAAATTGTATAGTTGTAAGGTTTTTCTTAAAAAACTCATGACTGGCTGTTAGCAAATCCTTTTTTATAACATTGAGGAATTCCTAGAAACACCCTGGCATAACTCTGTAATATATTGTCCGTTTGATCAATACCTTTTTGCTTTGTTGACTCTTTAAATAGTTTATTTTTGTTCTTGTTAACTGTTCTTACTAATAGTCTTTATTTTTTTTGTTAACTTGTTGAATTTTTGTGATGTTATCTATTTTTATATACTTATTTATTAATTAGTTTATTATTATCAATTTTACGTTGTTTTTAAAATTGTTACATTTATTACATTACACGCAATACATGCATTGTTACTATTTTATACCGCTACTAAGTTTTTGTTTTTTTACTGCTCTAGTATGACTAAGAACAATGTAAACGTTCAACAATTCTGACATTGTCAATACATGTATATATGTCCATGACAATAAAGTATTATTATTATATTATTATTATTATTATTATCATGTTCACAGTTCGTTCCATAATACCAATTTACGAAAGAAAGACGGTCTGACGCTTTAGTGCAGTGAAGTTGAGAAGTAAATCAATTTTATATAAACATCAGACTGAGGAAATATTATATTCTAACAACTAATGAGTGAGACGGTTAACTGATTATTCATGTATACAAGTGTTCAGTGCCTCTGAAAATGAATTATTATATATAGCCGCTGTAGTTTTCATGTGCTAGGAAGCAAAGATATTTTTCGACACGAAATTACGTTTAGTGTAGAATAGTTCGCTCAATCTACAAGCCTTTTAGTTTTAAGACAACTAGGCAAGACCAAGTTATTGCACAGATCAAATTATTAAGCCTAGTTGATTGTTAACTCTGATTATTGGTAAAAGATAAGGAGTTGTTTTTCACAGTGTAATTGAGAATTAATAGGCTAGATCTGTGTCTGTATGTTGTTTAATATTTTAATCAAAAGTATTTTTAGGGCTATAATAAACTAGAAATACTGTATTTAGCCCAAGACTTAGTATCTTTTGGTGTTGAGTGTGAGCCGCAGTTAGACTTAAGCCGATCAAGAAAATGGCAACTAATAAAGAAGAACCAGAAGAACAAACTGATGAAGATGATCTGGATCCTAGAATACAGGTAGATAATGGTTTTAAAAATTCATTTCCCATGAGAAAGATTCGGTTCAATCAATTAACGTATAACACTACAGAAATAATTAATCTGCTAAGCTTAATTCGTGGACTGACTGTCTTTGTGAGCTGCAATCTGTGTCATTAACACAGTTGTCTAATGTGGTTTGTGAGGTGAATAAGCATGGATGGTCAATACAAATAAAATTGGTGACATGTCAAGATGCATTCATTAGAGCCTGCTATTGGGCCTTCTTACTTTGATATATAATCAGATATAAAGGAGTAAAATTCGTTGATTGAAACATTAAAATTGTATATTGTATGTAGTTAATATACTATGTACGTGTATAGGTAGTGTGGTCCTTATTTTTATGTTAGCATATGGCACAATAGTGTAGAAGTTTAGTGTAACAAAACAGTAAGTTACCTTGTTAATCATTACACAAGACAGTAGCGTTTAGATGTTAACGAACTGTGTCTTGTTAGAAAATTAGGAAATTACAGAAAGATAAAGTTCATCAGTTCATTCAATCAGATGAGTTATGTAGCTACCTTCTTTGAGAGAAGCCATATAACAGATGTAGTTATGAATAACATGATGAACTGGGTTACCTCTAAACCAATTGGTAACACACCCAAAGATTTGTGAGTTTATGGAGCTAAGTTTGAAAAAAAAAATACAATAAAGAATGCAGTTTTGGAGAACAATTGATATTTGAAGGCATCTAGTTTATGTAGTTAGCTGTAGGATATTTCTTATTTCTTGTGCGAGTAAAATTACTTCACTAGACTATAGGATGGTTATTTGGGATGAAGGTAATCCGTTTCAAATTTTAGTATGATCAGGAAATCCATATAAAGTAAGAAACATGACAATTAAGTACTATAAAGCATTGTTGACATTGCTGAGTGAAAACAGCTGGCCTCTAGGTAGAATCATTGGCATATGGAACAAAATCTAATCAGTCCTGTACATGATGGTGAGATAATACATATTATAGATGTAGAGCAGAGTGGACCTGAATTTTATATCGCTTAGCATAATCATCGATACAGTACTTCAAATATTGAATAACATGACGAGCAATCTATATTGACGTATCTAAAATAGTTAATGAAATTCATGTTTTAAATTACAAGTGTTCGATATATACAATGACATAACCTCAGAATAGTAAAGGAACTGTAACCACCAAACAAACAATAACAATTATAGATAATGGGAAAAATCTCATTTCAATAATAAAGAAATCATAACAACAAAACAAACTTATTGAAACGAGAAAAATACAGATTTTTGTCTTTAAATGCTATTTTGGTTAGTTTTCTAAACTTGGAAAGTATTATTTTATTAAATGATGTTACTTTAAAAACATCATGGATAAGTGATAACTTTATCCAAGTGTAGGGCCATTATCCAGTCACATATTTGACCATCAGTGTCATGTCTCGAGACTGCATTGACAATCACCTGAGAACATGTATTGTCAAAATCTTCTTGTCCATGGTTTTGAAAAGGAAGGAGGACAGACATTGACCTAAAGGACAGGCTGATCCAGGCTAGACCTCACCTGCTTCGGTATAAACACTACCCTGGATACTCACCAGGAGAGAGGAATGTTCCTGAGGGCCACAAAGGCCCTGAACAGCCTGTATAGAAGGGGAAGGAGAATATCCAAACCCCGCTGCAACCATACCGGGTCTCACTCTGACTCTCCCAGGAGCTGTATAAGGACTAAACGAGTTAAACGCCCACTCAATCTTTCTGAAGGTTATTACACGACACACCAAACTCCATTAAAAGTGAGTGGCGTACCCCTTAGGTCTCCCTCCACAGATGATTGGGTGATCCTTGTCATAAATGATACAGTCCGGAAAGTGTGTTCTCATCATAATTAGAACTCCCTCCGGTTCAGTAATATATCTATTCACCTTGATTGTCCTTGAGACCACCAAGAGGCAGGATAGGATGTTTTTTCTAGCAACCTCTGAAGCCTTGCACAACCCTGCACACTGCCAATGTCAGTGTAAAGTTTCTTCCAGGCTAATCTCTTAGTCGTACGAACCTTGCGGTTGTACAGTGCAAGAGCCTCATGGTAGGTCTCCCAAGTACCCCAAGTTTTAGCTCTCGAATAAAGCACTGAATCTCTTCCTCGAAGAGGCCAGTTCAGAGCTCCACCAGGCTACTTTGGATCTCCTCCAGTTTATGACAGGCCAACTGAGATCAAATGCACCCACAATTGCAAAAGTCAGGCTGTCGACAGATTTGTCCAGCTGTACTGTATTGGGAATCCGTTTCCTGTTACTACCATCAGATTCTAGTTGTACCCTTAAGTTTTTTTTGGTATGACATCCATTCTGTATTTCTTACGATTCCTATACCAAACAATTTCAAGTTCCAGGTCTCTGATTTTAAAGTAGATGTGAGCATGATCAGAAAGAGAAGGCTCGTCAATCCAAATGGCAACCGTGTATCCGATTAACTACACCCTCCGTAATTATGGTCATGTCTATCATCCCTCTACGTGTCTGTGCAATATGTAGGAGCATTACGCACGTTTGCAATCACTCGACATCTGAACATTGAATACTCCAGAAGCGATCTACCCCAATTAAACTTCTCTTACCGGTTGATTTTCATGAAAACTTTTCTTTTACTGTTCATAGAATGAGGCAAGTGTGCCAAATTTCATCGTTCTAACTCATCAGGAATTTAAGATAAACAAAAATATAGTTCTTCGAGGGTTACAACTAGTGGTTGATTTTCATGAAAGTGCTTTTGTTTCTATGTAAGTGATGAGGCATGTACATATGTAAAATTTTCTAGTTCTAGGTCATCAGGAACTCAATAAAGACCAAAATGGTTCTTCTAGGGGATGTAACCCCATTCCACCCCCTATGGTTGAAATGAAAAAAAATATTTTAGTGTTTCTATTTAACTTTTGCTCGAGGCATATGTGGCCCAAATTTAAACTTCCTGAGATATCAGGAAGTTTCAGAATTAGTGATTGATTAATGGGGGTCTTTTATACAATAGACATTATGATATAGAATTTCACTTCGATTATTTAAAAACCTTTGAAACTTATATTATTCCCGAACATTTCACAAATTCAGTATAGTAAAATTTACTTTTAATATTTTTACAATAATAATGTATTAATTATATTATTTCTTATTTTCATGTGCACTGGTTCTTTAAAATATATATTTATATTTTTTATAATATAATTTATTTTATGATCATATTTACAGTCCATATTTTGTGATATTAAAAAAATAATATGCAATACTAAAAAAGTGTAGGTAGCAAAAAATGTTATTTTATGAGTGTAAACAAAAAATATTAATTAGATAGTGCAATCTTGGCTTGTTTGTTTGTCATGTTATTAAAAATAAATTTTTTGAGGTTAATTAAACTGATGAATGAATTAATAATTAAATTAAATAGTTGAAATGTGTTGGATTGATGAGGAATCACTGTTGAAAAAAATTAACAAAGTGACAATTTTATAATAATGAGTCACATGAATTCCAAAGAAATTCCGTGTTCACCTCACATTTTCCACTCTGCAAATACATCATATATTTTGCCGTTGATTCTCACTCATGTTAACTACATCACTCATAACCAAACATGAGTAATAAATGAGTGCAACAACCAGCAACCTATCAGGGAGGTTACAACAGTCCCGGTGTGATAAGACCCTTCTGGCAGTGACCTAATTGTTTGCAGTGCTGTGTGACAAACCCTTGCTCGTACAACTGTGTGTACATTGACTCAGTCCCACTTGTCAACGTGTCCGTACAAGTGTGAAATGCCAGTCATATCTCTGGCATGCAGATTGTAATAATTTATTCATAATGTTGCTGAGGTTAGTCATGGTATAGATCCGAAACCAACTGTCTAGGTGGTTTTGACAGGGATGAATGATTCCTATAAGAGGCAACACTTACTAAATAAAATTGAGATGTTTTGGTTTTGGTAGATATTTAGTTTCATTTAACATGTAAATAAGATTATATCGTTACATTGCAGACTCAGGTCATAATATCCTTAAGTATTGCAGGATTTTAGTTTCTCTTCATTAAAACACAAGAAAATGTAATATGTATAATCTACAAAAATAATAACTTCATTGATATTGTACATGTAATGAGTTTACAACAGTTTTTAAATTATAAAGGAGTACAAAATATTTTGAATTAAAAGATCAATATTTAATAATTGTGGATGAACAGTTTCAGCCGAATATTCAACAATCTATTTTCAATATTCGTACAGCCAGTTTGATTAAACATTTTGAATGTTTTCAGCAAATTTAGCCCCACATATCCACATTTGATTTTGTATTTTTTTTGTTTTTAAGGAACTTAAGGATTCATTATCAGTCTTCTTTATATAAAGTTATTATTTTTGAAGATTATACAAATTTTATTTTCTTACATTTAAATCAAAAGAAACCTAAATCCTGCAATAGGTAAGTATATTATGAGTACAGTAATGTAACAATGCTACAATGATATTATTTTTTAATCTCATTTAAGCCTCAGCGTCAGCTATGCCGGCTTTCGAAGTGCACTGGTTTTTATTATTATTATTACACACACATATATATATATATATATATAATGTGTATGGACCTCCCTGGGATTTGAACCCGTGATCTCCTGGTTAGAGAGCTGAGACTATAACCATTAGTCTACGGAGAAGGACTACAATAATCTGATTAGAACAGCTAAAATTAAAACAGCTGATTGTTGTGGCTCACAAACATTGCTGTCACATAATGACAATGGATGTTGTTTACCACTCCGGTTTTCCTTATTTATCAACTGATTTTCTTAAACTTGGTATCGTTGGATTTCTAATGAAATTTTCTAACTAAAATGTATCAATTGTTCTTTCATATTTCGTTTTAAAGATATTTATGTTTAAAGAATTTAGGAAGCCACCATTTTTAAAATAAAGCTTTAAAAAATTGAAATTTTTTCTGTAATTAGGCCTGTATTTTGTAAAGGTATATATACCAAATTTCAATTCATTACAACAAGCTGTTTTTGAATTAAAAATAGTTAAGTAAAATAAGCAAAATGGCAGCTATTTGAGTAATTATTGAGTTTTAGAAAGTTTGAATATGATATTTTGCTTTGTCTTTGGTCTAAGAATAATACCCTGAAAAGTATTGGTAGACAGTTATGAGACACTGTATAATTCTCCTTATTTTTCTGAACAGAGAAAAATATTAATAATTTTATTTATTTACAAGGATTTAAGTGACAATACTACTACATTCTAGATTATTATGTTTATTAAAATCTCTTCAGATTTGTATTTCAACTATACTTTTATCTTAACAATAGATTAATGTACTCTGGGAATTGAAATACATATATTTTTTATGAATAATCTTTAACTCTTGTGTTTTATAAATTTTAAAAACTATTCCTGTTGGCCAGTAACCTAATTCTTAATTCCAATATAAAAACATTTAGTTGTTTTTTGCCAATTAAATATGCATGAATTGGCAAATTTAGTTGAGAAATGACAAATGTAAAATTTATTTACTTCCATGAATTAATCAGTGGTAAAAATCAAATATGAACTGTATTAATTATTAAACAACTGCATTCTTTTAATTGGTAACAATTACTAAGAAATGCGTTGAGCGCTTTAAAGTCACTTTCAGTTTTAAATGTCCAATCGGCAACTGGAAAATTAAAGGTTAATGGATAATGTAGTGAAGCGTGGATCTTTAAACTCAGTTTTGGAACAGGTGTATAAAAGCAGGAGGTTAGGTAGAACTGAAACCAATCCAAACAGATGCCTCGCTAAGATAGTACCAGCAACCAGAATTCGGTAGTGTCGCGCTATAAGCGGTAAATGGTAGGTACTAGGTATGGCCATAGGATGGCGCTGTGAACTGTGGTTCCAGTGAGTGATTCTGTGTTTTATATTTACGTGGGTAGAACCATGTAACTTTACACTGCCTACCCTCTTAGTAGTTATTATTTGATAAAGAACTAACAGGTTGTGACGTAGAGTATGTAAGCTGTAGTATGTTTGGGGAATATCGTCAGTTTAAAATTAACGATCATCGGTTTTCATTTTAGGTAGAACTGGAGAGGTTAAACAATGCAACGGATAATATCAACAAACTGGAAATGGAGTTGGATGTAAGTACTGTACAGATATGTATCAATATTAGACTATTAATCAGTAGCTTATATGAAAAATTATTTTGTGGAAGGGAGGCTGACTCAGTGAGTGGTTTAAGAAGTATAAAATACCCTCACAGAATAGGGGTTCGGAAATCTTCCGCCACAAGATTGTTGAGTTTTAAGGCCTCATAAATGTGTTCTAGCTTGAAACAAACTACTGGGTGCAGTTTTTCAATCAATCAATCAATCAATAAATCTTTATTTACATTTTCGTCAAGAAAAGTAATGGTGTTTTCATGTCTGTCTTTCAAACTTTCGGGAGTAGCGTGCTTGAACCTCCTGACCCCCCCCCCCCCACTTATATATGCCCATGCCATTAGTGCACCTCGTAGATTTGACAAGCAATTTTCTATCACATCGTCCTTTTTACTAACTACTAACAAAACTCAAGGAGTAGGCTATCATGTACACAGCTTTTGCATTTTCAATTCAATTCAAAACATTCTTTATTCGTCAAATATACAACTGTACACATGAATGGTGTTAATTTTTACTTAAAACTAAAAAGAAAGTACATAGTTTTAAGATTGTTTTTGACCAGTATTCATTAAAATTATAAGAGGCAGCCTCGACAAGAAATGCCTTGAAAAATTTTACAAACTTTGTCGAATTTATTTAATTTTTTTATCAATATTGGGAGATAGTTTAAAAACTGTATTCCTATATAAGTTGGCTTCTTTAAAAAAATTCTTTATTATGTTTAATTATTTGTAAATTGTTTTTATTTCTTGTGCTATAGCCGTGTTTGTCAAAATTTTTAGGTAATGTTCCAATAATATTTTTCACATACAAAACTGTTTTATATATGTAGAGACTGCAAACCGTCATTATTCCAATTTCAGTGGTGATTTTTACAATGTGTATCATGATTAAGATTTTAACATAATTCTTATGGTTTTGTTTTGAAGGGATAAAAAAACTCTGTTCATATTACAGAGAGATGTTGACCCATACACTTCCACTTCATATGAGATGTGTGAGTGGATCAAAGCATAATAAATAGATTTAAGCGTTATTAAATTACAAGATAGAGATAACCTTTTAGTTGCAAAAATACCAGAAATTAATTTAGAACATAGTTTATCAATGTGAAAGGACCAGTTGAGCTTGTTTTCTACTACGAATCCTAAAAATGATGTATTATCATGAGATTTGTCTGAAATTTGTTGATTTGAACTCAAGTTATTGGAATTCTGCCAAAGAATTCGACAAAAGTTATTTTATTTTTATTAGGCATTAGATATGTGTTTAGTTGTTGTTTTATACTATGTTTATTGCTGATTCCATTCCAGGAAAAATGTCAATATTTTTGTCAGAGGCAGTTAAATTTATGTCATCAGCAAATAGACAAAATTCATTACTAATGTTCGGTTCTGCAAGGCATTCTGGTAATTTACCTATATAACAAAGAAATAAAAATGGCCCAAGTACAGATCCTTGTGGTACTTAATATTTAATTAGGCCTACTTTAGTAGACTAGACTTTATTTTATTGAGGCTTGAACTGAGGCTTTTACTTTCGTTATTTAAAATATTTATACAATAAGCAATTGCAAGTATTTTATGTGTTTGTGTATTGTTATTGTATTTGTTTGATAAGGAGAGACAGATATATAATATAGAGATATATGTTTTCGAGATATCCTTATTTCTAAACAAAATTACAATTTAAAGTAAATGCAAGTGCCCGATTTCGAGCAGTGGGTCCACTACTTAAACTTAAATGCTGAATTACTTAATGTACTGACATAGGTGTAGCATATTTAATCAGAATGGTTAGCAAAAGCTGCTGTGAGTCACCGTTAAAAATATAACAACAGTGTATAAAGGAAACAAAACAACAAAGTTGTGTACTCTATGATAGCCATTAGATTTACACCGATTATTGAGTATTGTTTTGACTCTTTCATAGATAACAAATTAACCCTTGATCATGTAAACAATTAGAGCCTAACCCTTGATCTGGTAAACAACTATTTCAAACCAAAAGTTGAAATACCCGAGTTTGAAATTTAACCACAAACTAATCAGTAGAACTACAATAATAGGAGTTGCATTAAAATTTTGCTTGTTTATTTATGCGTTTAATATATACAGTAAATAATTTATGAAAAATAACTTCCAGTTTTTACGTCGATAATAATGAATAACCGAGTTTTGCATTTTTGAAGTTGCAGTGTGATTGAAAAGCACCAACAAAATGATGCTTTCATAAAAACTACAAGTAATTATTTGTAAATTATTTTCTTAATGAAAAAATACAGTACAATATACAAAAATATTAAATAAAATATATCTGCAATTCATGTTAAACGAAATTAGAGTACAAAAAAGAGTAATTTCTTTTGTTCTCCGTACTTTAATGTAATTTTGCTGAATTCAAAATCTTTTGTTCAAATATTGAAGTTATAGAAATACAAGTGTTTGTACTAAACGGTAGTTGATGGTAGAGGGCTGATATATTTATGTAATCTGTGTATTGTACACAGTACACACACTACTATAATACGATTCAATGCAATATGTAATGCATGGGCGTTGAGTAAATAGTGATATAACTCGTTTAATGCAGGAGGCAAATGGGACATTCCGCATGCTTATGAATGACTCGACACGTCGCATCACGTTATGGTCCCACAAACTGGGGTCTTGTGTGGAAAAGGCCCGTCCATATTACGAGGCCCTGGAGATATCCAAGCAGGCTCAGATTGACTGCCAGCGGGCTGCTGTAAAGTTTCAGAGAGCTAACGGTAGGTTCATTGTGACTAGTGATCACGTTTTAAGTATATTATTTTCCTCTTAAAGTGGATTTAAAAATACTCTTGTGTCTTGTGTCATCATTGTCTGATTATAATTTTAAAATGTGATAGAAACCACACTAAGTATTTCATTTTAGTGGGAATCTCTCAAAGACCTCATGCTCCTTCTTGAACGTTTTCTAAGTTGAAATGCTTGTAATCTTTGTGATGGGGCCAATCTAGTAACCCTTTGAGGACCATTAGGAGATCTATCATCCGCACTCAATAAGGTGAGAAAAACAGCAAGAGATCATCATCTTTTCTAGTGTTTCGTATTTTTCTTCAATGTGACTGATGTTGAAGATTCTTCTTTAACAAAATGAAAAAAATGAAAAATGAAAAAAAATGAAATGGTTCAAATATGATTTCTTGAACTGTATTTTCTTTCAATTCCAAATATTGTATAAACAATTTTGAGCTCACATTGTACCTATGCTAAATGAGTAAAAACAGAGTGTTTTCCTATCTGAATTTAAAAACTGTTACATTTTGTGAAAAATTACAAAATTGTAATTTTTGAAATATTATTTGACACAGCTCTTTGTGATTTTATCAGATGCAAGATCTATAAATCCATACACTTGGTCTACCTATAAATTTTATTATAATTGTTGATTATTGGAGTATATAGCTTAGTAATGTAACTTATTTTAAGATTCAATGTCTTTATGAATAAAAATGATTTTATATTTATTGCTGATAAGATGTTGTTCAGTACAATCGGCATTGTTCCATGAAGAGGATTTATAAAATATTGTGTCTACAAAGTCTTTTCTAAGCATTTTCTGGCAAAAAAGTTAGTGGTGAAATTATTTGTTTTAAGATGGTTAAGTTTTCGTTCTAAATTGAGTTGGAAAATCTATGCTAAAAAAAGTTTAAAAGGCTTATATTAAAATTTTATTCCAGAGATTCATGCGGCAGCTAAGGAGACGGTGGCGTTGGCTGAGGCACGTTATCTCAGTAAACAAGACGAGTGGAAATTCGACGCAGCTTGGCAAGAAATGCTGAACCATGCAACAAAAAAGGTACTTTATCATAATTTTTGTTACCATTTTATCCTATTTTAGTTTGTAAAGATGTCCATAATGTTTTTAATTTCACTAATATATATATATTTTTAGTGTTTATATTAGTTTGCACCCAATATTTTGTAAGTGTTAAAACAAAGTCAAGCGAAACATTAATGAGCGAGTGATGTGACAGGTGATGGAAGCGGAGCACGCTAAGGCCGAGAGTGGCCGGGAGCACCAGAAGAGAGCGACCTTGTACAACGCTGCGGAACAGAAGGTAGTTTATGCTAGCCAACACTTTTCTACTACCCTAACCCTTTTAGTGCTATGGTCATATAGTTTGAAACCGTTGGGAAAGTCCTGTGGTATAAAAATGTATTTTTTACTGCTAAAGTAATTAATCCAACTATTATATATAATATCCAGTCATTATGTATAACAGCCAGTGGTTTTGGTCAAAGCGATTAATAGTGCTCTATTACTTTACTCAGCCATTATATTTATTATCTGACCAAAGCTGGCCAAAGTGATTAATCATGCTTTATTTATTACTTATTTTATTTCGAGCTAACCATTAAGCATACTAATAATAATATTTTTTAACATAAACTACAAATACCTAAGCTAACATAACATATTTACCTAGGACTTTTATTACTTTAGCCACATCGTTTTAGCTATTATATACGTTTTAAGTCATTATTTTTTATTTTGGCTAGTGAGTTTGGTCATTATGCATTATAACCAGACATTATACATCATAACTGAAAAAGGTTTAATAACTTGAAGGGTAGATACATATGTTATTATGGCTTTGGTAAAAACATTTTATTTTATTTTAATGTCATGGTTTAAAAAATTTCATTCGTACAATATCTTTAATTTTAAATCTATACAGTGGAACCATGCAAATTAAAACATGTACAATAATGTTGAAGATGGAGTTTATATAGGTTATTATTTTGTAATCACTAAATTTTGTGAAATGTCTGATGACAAAAGGCCTCATCAAATCAAAAGTTTTCAGTATTGGGTTTGCAATTTTAAAATTTAGTGATTACAGATGTTTTATAGTGAAATGAACATGACAACGTAATGTAAATACAAAGCTATTGAAAGTAAATATTATTCGAATTTCGAACATTTAGAAGATCGTGTCTTCATTAGTTTTCTCTGATGACGGAAATACATTCACTATACCAGTATGCAAATATCTAAAAATAATTCATACTGTTGTACAAATTGTTCATTTTGAGCTTCTTCGTCACTGACTTTTTTAATCTCTTCAGACGAATATGACACCAGATTCCAGGAGATGTCTGTGACATCATCACATTCCAGACGATGCACTATGGGGAAGGTGAAAAGAAGCTAAACTCTACATTTACTTACATTTCATCAACATAGTTTACAGTTTTACAGTTTAGTTTACAGAAATTCTTTATTCATAAAACAAATGCACAGATTGTACAATGAATAGTGTCAATCATAGTTAATAAAAAAATTATCTAACATCAACTTATAAAATATTAACTAACATAAGCATTAGTACTAGGATTACTATTATAATTTTTAAGTGTATTTCATGCACAGTTGCTGGAATAAACATTCATTCATTATAAGTTATGGTAATAAATAGTTATCTTATACATATAAACAGACACATACATACATAAATACATATACACAGACACATACACACGTAAATTCATATAGACATGTTGAGCTAAACCAGTCAATTAGCCCTTTCAAAAAATTCTTGGAATGAATATATAGGTTTATTTAGTAGATATTCTTTAAGTTTAGTTTTGAAATTATTTGTGTTGTAGTTAGTTTTCAACTCAATTGGTAAATGATTTAGAAACTTTTTCCCCATGTACGAGGTTTTCTTTTTATAAAATTCCAAGTGATGAGAATCATTAGATATATTGAACCGTGTATTATATTGATGTTTTCTTTCTGTTAAAGCAAGATTGCAGAAATGCACAACGTAACTTATAGTTTCAAATATGTATAGATTGTAGACAGTAAATATTTGGAGTTCCCTAAAAATATGCTTAACTGAATCTCTTTATAATTCTAGTAGCGTGCTTTTGTTTAACTAGAATTTTGTATAAATTATATGATGTCATAGCTACGTTATATGTATTGATAGCTAAAAATACAGTGAATGTTTCAGTTAGATTAGATGAATGGTTAGGTTAGGTTACATATAGGCCCAGAATGAATTTATCAGTATTTGAATCTAATCATACAAGGTCTGAAACAGCTCTGTACTGTATAAAATATTACCTCTTTACGGCCTATGTTATTAAAGTCAATGATGAGAATTTAAGTGCTCATTTCATTCAAGTATATAAAATGGCTCAGGAGTTTTTTTATTTATTTTAAATAGTTAAATTTAAACAAGACAACAGTACTGTCCATAGATTTTTTCATTAGCAGGTCCAAAAGTAGCCGTGTAAGGGCAACACAAAGCAGAGAACAAAGATAAAGTCGACGTGATTGGAGGCAAATGCTTGCGAGAGTTAAGTTAGGCCTAAGAAGCAGTATAACTTCAATGCCTGAGCAAACTACCATCGATGCTAAATCCTCAATGTTTACAGTGTTACCATACTTGTTTTTACTTGACAGTGGTATCCAAGCTGTCTGAACTATACCCAATAGACACTATTGATGATTTACAGTATTTTCTAACCTCCATACATAAACTAAAAATTGTGTTTCATAAGAAAAATCCAAATGATAAAATTATGGTTAAAAAAAGTTCAAGTAATTTAATTTTAATGCTGTTAAAATTTTGGATTGCCTGACATACAAGATGATTAAAAAATCAATACTTCTTATTGTTTTTAACAGTTATTAAAAGAACGAAAGATAAGAAACATTTTTAAGGCGGGACCTACTTTTTTACATATTTTAAATTATGAGGAATGACATCCAAAATTTGGGTAGGGGTCTTGGCCTCAATTCAAAATTTCTAGATTGTAACATTACTTTGTGACACGTCTTCTGAACAAGAACCAAGAAAAATATCACAAACCATAGATCTTTGAATTTGGAGAATTTAGTCTGATTTAAATATTAATAAAAAGGTAGCTGATTTCAAAATTAAAATGCAACACATACATCTTAAGGAGTTTTCATCCACAGATTAAAAATTTAAAACTTGATATCTTGTTCAGGTACAAATGCTGGAACAGAAACTGCGGCGTAATATAATCAAGTCTCGGCCATACTTCGAGGAGAAAGCGGTGTGTGAGAGCAGCCTGGCCGCACAGAAGCAGCGGATTAACGAGCTACAGCGTGCCATCTCCGCGGCCAAGTCACAGTACGCAGCGTCCCTGCGTCAACTGGAGGCAATCTCCGAGGAGATTCATTTGCGAAGGAAAGACAAGGTGTGGTTAGCTAGTGTTGTTCTTTGGAAAAGCATGTTTTTGTTTGAAAAACAATAAAACTATATTTATTCTAATTTTGTAAAGTATTTATTTTTGGTTTTGGCTACCATTCTGTCCATCACTGTTTACATCCGTAAATAACGTTGATTAAAGCAAAATATAATTTTTAATTTTAGTTTTTTTACTGGTTCATTCTATTATAGTTTATTTTAAAGTATTAGTTTCATATTTTTTCCCCTTGTATATAAAACATGATAATTTGGATAAAGTTATTTTATATAGTAAATTGGTATGATTGGCAAACCTCAAAATGAAAAAAGAACTCATAATTAGCAGAGAAGGATTTTAAGCTTTAATTTGTCTGTTAATTCAATATGGCTTTATTGTTAAAAAATATATCATTTGATGTATTGAACATAATACCTTGGTACGTTGCTCTCAGTATTTTTTATCAGTACAGGCTCGTCAATAACATCTTGCAATCAAACATCTAAAAGCAAAAAAGTTGTCTTTGGAAGAAAATAAAAAATTTTTACTGAAATCTGAGAAGTTACACAAGGGTATGAAGTCAAGTTTTTGGGTCTCACATTTAACAACTACTTATTTGGAATGATCATTTAGAAAACCTATGTGGGAAGCTAAGCTCTGAATAAAGAAAGAAGAAAAAAAAAAGAAAAAAAAAATATTCTGACTCTCTGATTTTCTCTATTTCACTCGTATAAAATAGGAGCTAGTTGCATAGTTAAGAACATCCAACACCTAACAACAAAATTAACTCTTTGAAATCGAACAATCAAGGCTCAACATAGGCTCAAACGAATGGATAACTGCAGATAAAAAAACTGCATAAAAAGTATATATTTAATAAACTCTACAAGCATGTCTATGTAAAAAAGCAGCATAAAAAATAAGCACATATAAGGAAATTGTGGTGCAAATATATTTTCCTTACATATATTACAGACAATCTATAGAAATCTGCTTTAAGAATAGCTCTTATATGCAGAAAACGCTAGTGAAAATGTTTGCTTACTTGAAAATTTTGTATTTATCAAGTTTTAAAAATGATACCAAACGTATATACAATGAAAGAGTGTCAGAGATTTCTCAATTTAAGCACTTATTTTTGTATTAAAAATTCCACACTTGTGTTTTGTTCAGTATATACAATTTACAGTATTTACAATGACAGAACAAAATATATACTTTATAAAAACAAGGATATTATTCTGCCAGAAAATATTCCACACAAATACATTGGCACGTCAATACAATGTTATAACTTTTGTAAAACAATGAATATTGTAAGTTTTGTTTTGTCCTTACTGTTGAAATGTACTTTTCCACTGAATAGAATGATCTTTTACAAAGAAAATAATTTAGTTTAGCTTTAAATTCCTTAATTTTTTAGTATCCTTATATCTAATGGCAACTTATAATTGCCATAGTCTAATAGCCATCATCATTGAGTTTTTGTTGGTCTTAGCTAGTCTAGTTTGAGGCAGGTTGATATTGTTACAACTTCTTGTTTCATAATTATGAATATTTTTCCTTATTTACTTTGTCTAAATTAGCTCGAAGGTAAAGTAGGCATTGTTGTATGTATGAAGAGAATAATGTCAAAATTTTAAAGCGTTTGAAAACTTCTCTGCAACACTATGATATTTATTGACTCCTTCCAATTTTTCTAACAGCCTTTTTTTGGATGATGAATACTTAATTTGCAAGCAATAACACTATAAGTTAAATGACAGTGAAAAAGCGCAAAATAAAATTGTATGAGACCTTTCTCCACAAGTTTACCACATAAACGTTAATTTGCAAACACACTTGTACTAAGTTTACTTTTAACCCCTATAATTTGCAGATACCAATTTAAATTATATATTGCAATATGTAAGACTGAATAAATTGTAGTTTTTTAAAAGTTACCAGAATTTATACTCCCTCCATGGGTTTTGCCTGAGGATTAGCAAATTCCATAACTCGGGGTGATATCTCAAGAGTGACTTGAACTATGAACTTGAAATTTTGAAATTGTGCTATAACAATCGATTTAGCAAACTTCCTCTTCTGACTGTACTACTGGATATCTCATAAACAAATTGAGGTATGCTCTTGAATTTTGCATGCAACTTCAGCAAAACCTGTTACGTGAACATTGTCTTGGATACTCCTGCCTTTTATTGTTAATTTCAAAAATATGTTTTATTACAGAACACACCAAAGGGGCCCAGAGAGCCAGGGGTTGGAGCAGAGTTGGTACCTTCCCTACCTGACGAGGTACCTCTGAATAAACTATCCGGTGAGTTTTAGACTTAGAGAGAAACTTTAGAAGGTGATTTACTCTCCTTAGTAGTATGGGGATACTCCACTTGCTATTTATTGGGGAAAACAAATCTTAAGGTTCGTTTACGCTGGCAATTAGTTGAAAAATGTTTGTGTCCGAGAGTAAAAATTGTTAGCCTAAACAGGTGGAAGTGCTCTTGCAAGCGCAGTCGCAACCAGTGTCGGACAGTTGTACACAAATATTGGAGAGCAGTGTTCGACAGTAAAATGTTTAGTGTGAACAGATCCATTCTAGATTGTTTTTAGATGTAATTGGGTTAATAAAAAAATATTTTATCTGAAATGGCTCCATCTCCCTCGTTTCGATTAACCTAGTTTTTAATGTAAGTATAAAATTAATTAAAGAATTAATCAAAAGAAAACTTTTGTTCTCTTAGGACAAGAAGCTTAGAAATTGCACATAGTCCTAAAAGGATTTTTGCGCTGATTCTGCAGTGACAGGATATTCTGGATAGTAAAGGTTGGGGGTAGGGAACGCATCCTGTCAAGATCCATGAGGAAGAATTTTGGGCATTCTTCTTTTTCAAAGGGGCGGCCTATTGCCAAACCTTAAGGGCCTGTTGCGCACACCGGAAGCACACAATGAGGCCGATCCGTCTACAGTTTCAGCAGTTCTACAAATCACCGAAAACAACTGATTAGGTCCTCCTGAGGAAATTCGCCACCCTTGTCCAAACTACCAAAGATGGCGTACCATTCCCTTGTTATTACAGGACAGTCAAAGAGCAAGTGTTCAGCAGTTTCCTCCTGCTCATCACACATTCTACAGAGTGGATCCTCCTGTAGATACTGACTCTGTAAAGATGCTTCCTCAGGTGACCATGTCC
This sequence comes from Homalodisca vitripennis, assembly GCF_021130785.1. NCBI lineage: Eukaryota > Metazoa > Arthropoda > Insecta > Hemiptera > Cicadellidae > Homalodisca > Homalodisca vitripennis. The sequence goes on from NC_060213.1 coordinate 134,533,040, forward strand.
TGTAATCAGACCTATAACCTGTTAAGACAGATCTACTTGGGGGCATTAATCTCAGTCATGTCTCCCCAGAAGAAGGAGAAGCCAGCTTGAACCATCCTCTCCAGTCAAAGCAGGCAGGGGGTGGCACACCCTTATGTCTTGGCTACCAAGAACCTTTGACTCTTAGGGAATTCCAATAGTCATCTCCCGCAGTAGACTAGACCTATCAAACTATCCTTGCACCTCAGAATCTAGATATTTGCGGTTAGTGATGTGCCACTCTTGGACATCCATAAGGTTGCCCAGATTTAAGTGACACATTGGTTTTTGCTGTACCCAGTGGTGGGTTCAACTGAAAGGTATAAACAAGCCAGAAGTGAACCATCCTGGGGACAATTGGTACAAGACAATCACAACTATTTCGCAAGAAATCGCAATAAGGTAGCAATAAACTTCACACCTTACAACTTTTTCAAAAGAAACCCAAGTATGTTGGATCAAAATTTTATAACAACCTTCCTATGGAAATTAAATCAGAGGCTATATACAATCAATTTAAAATAACATTTAAAAAGTTTCTCATCAACAATTCCATATATTCCTTTGACTGTAATGTGATAATTCTTGGAAGTAAGGTAGTCCATAAATAATAATTTTGTGCCCAGAACTGTTTTAAGTGTAACTCTTTGAATTGTAATAATTATGTTTTGAACTTGCTCTGTTTTTTATGGTACATCTCGGTTTTTGTGTACGTATTCTTGTTTTTATCTAATATAGACCTAAATTAAAATCCTGACATTAATCCTGTAAGTTTGTGTGTATACTAATTAAATAAAGTTGTTTTTAATTGAATTAAATTGGAAATTATAGTCACTGTTTGTTCCATTTAATAGTAAATGTTACTAATGTTTAGATTTCAAGTAATAAATTGCTCAGATTGTCGTAACATAAGTATTTCCATTTATTTGAGTTTTACTAGACTAGTATCATTTTAGCGGAGATTTTGTTTAGAAAAGATGGCAGTCTTTTTTTATTAATAGAGAAGGAGTTGCAGGCGTATCTTTACTTAATTGAGTAGTAAGTCATCTTCATGACTTACATAAAGTTGAATATGATTGGAATATTTGCGTAATTTACACCACAGTTTATTACTGTGCAGTGTTGATGAATAATTCCCATAGAATTTCCCTGTTCTGTCATCTTTTCTTCATTGCTTTCAGAATACATTGCATTGTAGATTTGTTATACATTTAAAAAAATGTTAGGTTCTCAATGAAATTATTATACAAGGGGTATTAGAAAAATAAGGTTCCTATGATTTTTTAAAATAGACAACTCTATATTTCTACTTTAGTGTTATACATCAATTTAAAACTTAAAAGTTAAGCTGTTTTTCCACATAATCACCGTTTCTGTCCAAACACTTTTGTTAGACGATGCTCCAAATTTTCTATAATAATAATAATAATAATAGTAATAATTCTTTATTTTGTCACAGAATATACATTTTTGCATATACATCTTCATGCATAATAAAAATACATACATACATTTACATAGTATAAATCAAAATAAATGTTCTTACATTAAGTAAACTGCAATATGTTCTCATTCTAAGATGCAAAAAACAGTCTCAATAAAAGATAATATAACTTAAAAAAACTGTATTTAAGACAAGACAAATAGGAACCCCATAGGTAAAACCAGTATTGGGATCTCCATCACTTAAACTAAAACAAAAAAATCGGCTAGCAGCGACACGCAACTCGTATTAGGAAAAAAAAAAAATAATTTTACTCAAAAAATAATCTCTGTTTAATAACTCTGTGCTTTAAATTACACAACTAAATTTATCCCTTCAAAAAAGTAACTGTACAACAATAACAAAATAAACTATTATTACAGAGGGAATAAAAAAACAAAAAAAAAGATAATAATAATAAAATCTACACAACAAATCTACACTAGAATTCTACACCCATTTAAATTGTGACATTTAACCAGTTGTCTATATTTTTGTTGCTCAAACAACCAAATTTTTAGATTTTTCAAAAACTCATTTAGTTTTGTAAATTGGTTTATTTTCAGAGTTATTAAATTAAACAAACGCGGTGCCACACTAGTATAAAACGTTTGATGTACTGTTAAATGAGACTTTGGCACAAACACTACTTGATATTTTCTTAAATTATAGGTTGTTTGGCGAGCCACGGAAAATGAGGTGCTTCTAATGTAAAAGATTTTTAGTACTTTAAAAATGTATGAATGACGCAGTGGAAGAATCTTTAGGTTTCAGAAAATTGGCCATGTATGTTCAAATTTTCTCTCTACGCGACGATTAGTCTCATGAACCTTTTTTGAAAAATTATAATGGGATACAAAGTTGAGCAGTAGGTCCCTCCCCAGCATGTAATGCCATAAGAAAGCCTAGAGCCAACGAGAGCATGGTAAACCCCAACCAACACTTCAACACTCCTACACATCTGCTGAAGTAAATACATGCTGCTTAGACTAAGATACAATCTTTTTTCAATTTTTTTATATGTTCCTTCCAGGTTAAACTGCTATCAATAACCAAACCCAAGTATTTTATACTCTTAACTTGTTCTAATTGTAAACAATTACAATTCATTACAACGTAAATGAAAACATCTGAAATCATGAAATTTCAATGGTATGTTAAAAGTTAAAACATTTTTCAGACTAAATATTATAAATTTGGTTTTTTTCACTAAGAATCATGAAATGTTTATCAAACCACACCCTCAAAATAATATAAATCTCTTGACATATCACTATGCAAAGCCTCAAGGTCAAAGTTCTCATAAATAAAAGCAGCATCATCCGCAAAAGCAACGATTCTGCCCTTAAAGCATCCATCGCACAAATCATTAATGTACATTTAAAAAAAGGATAGGCCCCAAGACTGAGCCTGAGGCACTCCAAAATCAACAGAACCTGCATCACTTAGGGTATTGCCAATTCGAACCCTTTGCTCCCTCTCAGAAAGATAGCTGGAAAACCAGTCATGTGATAATCCCCTAATACCCGCTATCCACAGCTTCTCCAACAATATTTTATGATTAATGGTATAGAAAGCTTTTGTTATGTCAACGAATAATGCAGAAACTTTTTTATTATTGTTAATTGAGCTATAAACAGCCTCCATAAAAATGAAGTAAGGCATCCTCAGTAGACATGCCTTCTCGGAAACCAAACTGGTTGTTACTGAAAAAGTTATGTTTATTTAAAAAGTCAACTAAACGCCTTTTGACTATCTTCTCAAGTACTTTAGCAAATACTGACAACAGGGATATTGGGCCGGAAACAATTGGGCTGTGTACAATCCCCCTTTTTAAAAATTGGTGTCACAATTGCCTTTTTTAAGCAAAGTGGAAACTCCCCAGTTGACAAAACTAAAATTATACAGGTATTCTAGAACATTTACAATATTAGGTGCTATACATTTAGAACTGTAGAGCCTATCATATCAAAACCTGGTGCTTTATTGTTCTTCAAGCTCGCAATTATTTGTAGGATCTCTACAGTAGATGTTGGACACATAAAAAATGATTCTAAGTTAACTTTTTGAATGAATGTGTTGTTATATAATCAGTGACTAGATCAAGATAATCATTATTTACTTGTGTTTGTAATTTATGTGTAACACTTAAAAAATGATGATTAAATTCATTAGCTATTTGAAAACTATCAGTGACCATACCATTCACTCCAAAAATTTCATTTATATCCCTTCTATTTTGTCGCTCTCCAATCAAACTATTCACTACTTTCCATTGAGATTTCATATCATTTGAGGCATTGTTAAACTGAGATCTATAGTAAAATTCTTTGGCAGCTTTTATGTCTAAGTTTAGTCGGTTTCTAAAATTAACATAATACCTTCTTAACTTATCATTATTCGGATGGTAGTTTCTTTCCCCATGTTGTAGAATTCTCCGCCAATCCTTTGAGGAATCGAGTAACCTCTTCCTTGACTTCATCATCGGTTACTGAAGCGTTGGCCACCCAAGTGTTCCTTTAATTTTCGGAATAAGTGATAATCACTTGGGGCTAGGTCTGGGCTGTAGGGGGGATGGGGCACAATAGTCCAGCCAAAATTTGTCAGCAGTTCTTGAGTTTGACGTGAGACATGAGGGGTTGTGATGGAGAAGCCTCACACCACTGGACAATCTTCCTCTTCTGCGGTTCTGTATCGCGCGTCTCAGTTTTCTTAATTTGTCGCAATATCTGTCAGACTTTACTGTTGTTCCTGTGAATGGTGATTCTCCCGATCTTCAAGCAATATTATCTCAACTTTTTTTAACAACTGTTGGACTTAGCGAGGCGCGAGTGGTATGGATAGAGAGAGGGACAGCTTGATGAGTAAGACAGTGTTGCCAGATTTCTACCAACATATCGCATTCTGTCTCGGCGGCATAGGGAACCTTATTTTTCTAATACCCCTCGTATTTTTTTGGTAACTTTGAAAACTTTAAAAATCTTTAGGGTTCTCCCAACATTTTCTATATCCATAAAAATCTAAAATTAATATTTATAGTTTGTAAGCTTTTAACCAGTGTTCTACCGATTGCAACTAATTCTCCAATAGAGTCCAGAGCTTTATTTGTAAAATATTTCTCAACATCACTATCAAAATTTTTGCTATTGTCATCTTTTTATTTCTTAAGGTAGGCTAAACAGTTGAAATATTTTTCACCATATTTCCAGTTTTTTTTTTTTTTTTTAATTTCATAGAAGGTCAAGTAATGCTTATCAGTGCTGATTCTTGTACGTGTATTGTAGTCATAAGTTAATGTTAACGATTGTGTAGAATTACTTCTGTAACATAAAGACTAAATTGTTGGGATTTTGAGCTCACTAAAAGGTGTTTTACTGAATCTCGTCTGATTAGGTTTGATATTGACTGCTTTCTTTTGGATTTTTTTATCTTGTCAAGATTTTTTTTATTGCTTCTCATTCCACATGCTATATGTGAATAAACTTGTACATATAATTTTTTAGAGCACTTTGGTCGCATAACTTTGACATGCACCGTAAGGCGTAGAATCTAAATTAAATTTTATTTAATACACTGTGAACATATTTATTTCGACTAAGTAAGGTATTCATCTATGATTAAACTTAAAAAATTTGTATTGTGAGATCATTGCCAACTATAAGTGATGGTTCAATTGTGTGCCAATTTTGTTTCGTAGAAACTGTTATAAAATTAGATTAAAAAAATTCAGTAACATATTATGACTTTTTAAGGATTCTTTCCTAGCTCAATAAAGGCAGGAGTCTCGATCTTTTCCTGTGAATTGGCCATTATTACCATGCAAATGTCATGTACACAAACACATTTTATTCGTATTAATATTTTTGGTTTTCTCTCTAAGGACCTTTGATAGTTTGTTATGTATTACGTATGCTATTTTGTATGACACATTTGTATGTCTGGTAGTTTCGGCACCGAACACGCCCTCTCACTGTGGGCAAGGAAAGGACCTGGACTGTAGAGTGGACGTAGACGACACACTAAGTCTGGGTAGCGTGTCGCGCGCCACCTCCTCCGTCGTGTCCGACTCCGAGGACCAGGAAGAGGTAACTGTCAGCTCCTGTCATGACCACGTCCGTAAGTCTTACGTATGTCCGAGTGCTTTGGTGTGATGTGTGAGTGGAGCTTCTGGTAGAGGGGCATTAGTCTAGCGTTGTCTGTCAGGTGTCACATGCTCGGTTTTGAATTTATGACCGGTTCAAGGTAGAAACGATTTGTTCGCCCACAGGACCTGGACATGCTGAGGGCTCACGTGAAGGAGCTGTCGCAGATGAGTAGCGAAGAACTGACGGACGAGTGGGAGAGTGAGCTGAGCGAGACGATACATCGGCTGGACAACGCCTTGCTGCTGCGGGAGTGTGAGGAGGAACTGGCTTCAACGTCGACGCAGCAGGTGTAACGTGACTCTACCACCGGTCATAGCGGAGATCTGGTTTGCTGTACTGATCTGTCTCTTGTCTTGGAAATAGCCAGATGAGAACCATACCTCTTATGAACCAGCAGACCAATTTAAGTCTTCTGAGAATGAACTATTCAGTTATTTTGTTACCCAGTAAAAAAAAAAACCAATGGAATCTCTAATATTTATTTAATTTAAGTAGTATGAACTGAGACTGGTGGAAAAGCTTCGCCAACATTGAGATAACTTGTATGTTTCTTAGCAGCATCCAATTTGAAAAAGCATGCTAAGTTTTGTGTTAGCTTAACTATCATAATTTCAATGATTCAGTATTAAATGAAAAGTATTTATAGAAAAAGTAAACTTAGATTATCGTGTGGTATTTATTTCTAATGCTCTATTTGAAGCGGTGAAAATGTTTATGGAATGAAAGCAATTAGTTAGGCTTTTTTTAAAATTTTAAAATTTATTTACTTTAGGAGTTATTAATTACTATGTTATCACTTCGTTCTCGTACACAATTACTTTTTCAAGTACTGTTCTATTATAGTCCATTAAAGAAGCGTGCCATATAAAGAAGTGATTTATTAAATTATTTGACACTGTGGTATAAAAATAGTAATTTAAGGAAGTCAGTTTCTCGTAAAATTGGTCTGCTGGGTTCTCCACCAAAATATAATTTGCTGTTGATAAAATATGTGACCTTAGTGATTTAAGTATGTTTAATTTGTAAATAATAGTTATTTATTTTAGTTTTATCGTGTTGGGAATTCACCATTCAGTGACACAATTGAGGACCAATTTTTAAGTAGGTGCTCTATGAGCTGTTCAACATAAATAGAGAAAAGAAGAAAGAGAAAATTAAATAGTTTGGATTCAACGTGTGTTTGTCATAGAAGCTGTTTCACAAGGTACAGACAAGGTCATCAGCTCTAAGTAGTCTGAAAGTGCAGTACCTGCCAATATTCATCAAAATGTTTAACGTTATAATTGGACTTTTGTTTGTTTTTTTTCTGGTTGTTAAAAGATGAATTACTGAGAAAATATTCAACGACGGGTTTGTGGTTGTGGAAATTTAAGATACATTCCCAAGAACTTTATCTGCAATGTGTAGAGACTTGTATGTGTGGACTGTAAATAATCGTGTTTGATTGTTTTGAGTTTTCCAATGATGCTCGAGAAAATTATATATAGAGATAATTGGACCCAGAAGAAATGCATAACAGATAGGATTTTTTTTAGTAATTAGTAGGGTTTTCTTTGTTTACAGTTTGTTATTGACGATGGAAGGTTTGAAAGGACAAGATTTTGGTCATTTACCATCGTTACATGTTACAAAAGGTGGAACACAATGTTTCGAGAATTGGAATCTATCCTGTTCGTCTGTTGGGTAAGGTATTAATACATACAAAAATAAAGAACAGAAAGAAGAAAAGAAGGGAAAGAAAAGGGTTCAAACATACCCAAAAGCTGCTTGGAGTCCAGTCCAGGCGTTGTCACTGCACAGAATGCAAGACTCAAGCGCAAGTTACGAGTATACATGTGGGACTTTGGAATAATGAGGAGTTAATTTAAATCTGAATTTGTCAGAAAAATGATCTTCATATTTATGAAGAGATTTGGCTATATTGCGCTCAAATCTGTTGGATCTTAATTTAATAATCGAAGAGGATAGATTCCAATCCTCGAAACATTGTGTTATACCTTTTGTAACTTATAACGATGGTAAATGTCCAAAATCCTAAGTAGAGATTGTTTTACAAAGGAGTTTTTCAAGGTCACAGAAATACTTTACGGCCAAGGAATTTTTATGTAATTTATTGTTTTCTGTCACTTAAAATGATTATATTTTGTCGGGATGGGACAGTTCCTAAATTCTTATGTCCATTCTTCTCTGCCAGCAATCGGATCCTCCATCAAGACAATAGGCCTGCTAGTTCCTTGATGGTTGTGAATAAGTTTATAACCACAACTATTTATTATTACTGTTGATTGTCTAATGCATTTTGCAGATTTCATAACCTGGCAGTTTTTAATCTTCCCAGAATTTAAAATGGCTATGTGATGAGTAACTTACGTTGGAGCTTGTCCATCAGTATTTTTGCCAATCTCCGTGTTGAAATGAAAAAATAATCACAACTATATCACTCCATATGGTCAATCAACAGTTCTCCGTGGAAACTAATCGATGAGAATATGTATCGTGTCAAAGTCACTGTGTTGAATTAGTTTATGTATTTATATATAAGACAGACCTTGTAAGTCCAAACAGGCTCTTCTGCAGAAGAAGGAAAATTCCAATTAAAAATGAATGATGATTCTATAAAGCGTCCATAGATATTTCGGTTTCTAGATTTTTTTAATTATTTATATAATAAAAAAAAATCATGTGATAGTATGTAACTTTCATCTTCTGGTTGTACCTAAAATTTGAATCTTTGTTTTCAATGTTGTGAAGAGTGTTATATCTAATGTCTTGTAAGTAATTATTGACTTGAAGAAAAAGGAAAATGATGCATTTATTACTTATAATAAATGCCGTGTCTTTGAATGCCACAGAGAAAAAATTGAGTGACAAAGAGATTTACCTGACAACTATGTTGTAAGTTATATGGGAGAAATGCCAGGCAATAATTTGGGGTATTGTAGGGCTTCAGGTAAAAAATAATTGTCTATATTTTTTATGCTATTTTCGTGAAAATGGTATCAAAATGTTTGTTCTGAAATGTACAACGAGACAAAAAACATAAAACCAATAAAACAACAGAAAATATATGTAAATACAGCATGTAAAAAATGAGCATGTGAAAAATGTATATAATTATTCTTTTTTTTTCTACTTTCACTGTTTTTTTAAACAAATTAAATACTAAACATTACACCGTTGAAGCACATTTTTTTCATTTGTTATAATGTTATAAATGCAGAAAAAATAATTGTAACATTTTTTTCTAGGAATACAATAATTCCATAACAGTTTTTGAAACTATATACATAATAAAAAAAGCGTTTTTGCTCTATCGGTAGTCTACATCACACTAAAACAAAGTCAGTGAACAACGTATTATATACTTGCATTTCTCTCGTTTCATATCTCCAATATGTAATCTTCATACGTATTTTGATTTTTCTAAAAAGTATATACAGGCATAAAAAGCTACCCAACTTTTTGCAGGCATGTTTAGAATGAGGAAAATTGTGTAACTTTCAAAATTCGTTACTCCAAAAGGTTTATCTCTGTTTTTTAACAATCGATTCTACGAAACAATCGATTGTTTCGTGCAAATTAATTAAATATGTAAGGCCAACTTTGTTGTTTAGTGTGTAGCGTGAAAGTAATTTAATTTTAGATTGCTTTAATTGTATAACACCCAGTATCAGGTTAGTTGTATTTATTTTTAGTTCATGCGAAACTCAAATATTTGTTGGGACAAACTTTGAGAGAGCTGCTGAAAAGTTGAAGACTGTGACAAAATCTTGTGATCACTTAATATGTGTTGATATAGAAATATTGATGCAAGTTGTTGATGATATAACAGTCTAATCTCAAAAATAACTCTAGCTATCGAATGACCGAGTATAAAGCTAATGGAGCTCAATAACTATTTGGGTTTCAACAGTACAAACTTTGTTTATGTGATTTTTGCTAGATCAAACTTGATTATCGGAGAATGTATTAATGGTGTAGTGAGTCAAAAAGCTTTAAAAGTCATGAGAATTATATTGGGAATTAAGAAAGCGAAATGAGTCGAGGATCAGTAAATCATTTGATCATTTGAACAATGAGTGGGGGTACAAGAACAACATAAGCATTTTCTGATATCCTCTTTGTGAAATTTAGGTTACAACTACAAGTAAATATCTTTAGAGGAACACCTGATGATGGAATTCTTCTTGCAAGTCAATCATGCAACAATAACGTATTTTCACCATGTTTTTCGTGGTTTCTTCTTGTTCAGGTTTTGGTATAAATTCCTGACATATTTATCTGACTATTTGTAAATAACTCATAGGTGTGTAATTTTAAATTTCAATTTGAATAACAAATGTTTAAATTTGTGAGTATTTTAAGACACTTGTTCAAATCCATGTCTAATTTATTCAAATAAACGGTGCAAAAAGGGGAAAAGTTCCCATTGAATTGCAGTAAACTATTTGTCCTGATGATTTTTCATTCACCAACACATGGCAAAATAATGTTATTTTAAATTTAACTTATTTGAATTGAATTAATTTAGTCCAATAATTTATTACTGTGAATTACATGTACCAACCTAGTTTTTATTTATAGATTTCCATCACCTTAATTACCTCAGAAAATGAAGATTTGACTTAAATTGACTCATAGTTGCTGGATATGTTCCTTTATTGAAATAAGAACTGTTTCACATATCTGTATAAACCGTTGCTCACTAAAAGCTCGAAATTATTGTACAGTATATTTAAATATTTATGTTACGAAATATACAGTAAATAGAAATAATCGAATATTAAAATTATATTTTTTAGATAACTATTCATACTAATAGTAGGGTTTATTACACATAATATATACCATATGTTTTTTTCTTTCTCTTCCTGCTTTTATAGGTCTTAAGTAATAAAATTGCAGTAAATGGCAGTAAAAGATCTAAGAGATTAAACTTGGAGTTACTTGAAGGTCAATAAAAAATTTGAATTAGTTTTGTAACAAATATATATATATATATATATATATATATTATTATTATATTATATATATTAATATATTATATATTATATATATAATAATATATATATATAATATAATATATAATTAAATATATATATATATATATTGAATTTTATATATAAAAAATATATATACTTTTTTGTTAGATTGTACATTCTAAGAAACAAAAATTCATTATTCCCAAATTTGCACGGTATTACATTGTTTTTAAAATAATATACCATAGAAATTTCATTTATGCAATTGTTAATATTTGTTTGTTTATGTTTTATTTAATTAAATTTTTATGTTTAGTTTGGAACTGTTGAATGCCATTCTTTATAGATTGTTAACTGAAATTAGTTAACAATATTTTGTTAATTATTAATGTTGTTTTGCATTACTTGGGTTCCCTTCATATGTTTCGACCAAGTTGAAATGATAGAGAAACTTCAGCTCTGTTGTAATTATAAAATATGGTTGTTTCGATTTCCATTTGAATTGTTAATTAAGGATATTTTGTCTTCATTACTATCAATTAAAGTGATCATTCATATAAAATACTCATTTATAGCTTTAAATTATAAAGGCAGCTAACATAAAAGATTTTAAATTATGTATTTTTGTTTTTTAAGTTAAAACAAGTTTCATTGTTAGGTGTGTGTAGAATGTCAAATTAGTTTTGTACGTTCTCGTGTTTTTGTTTTTGCATGTTTTATATTTTAATATTATTATTTGTTTTAAAGCGTTATACAAAAAATGTACTTTATCGCTGTTACTAAAAATATATTCTCAAATATGGCTGTGTAAATAGTTATATAAATTTAGTGTTTATGGTTCACACTCAAGCATTTGTGTGGTTTGTGAAATAAAGTATTTTTCCATAAAGATTGTTTTCTAATTTGTCATCCATATTGGTTTGTGATTTTCGAGAGCAGCCTGAACCAAAAATTAATAGTCCTATGACATTTTGAGATTGTGTTACCATACGCTGTTGACCACCAGCTGTTTTCGCTATCACGCAGGCACGGCCATTTACTGCTGTTTGATTTATACATTGTCTGCAAAACAAAATAACGAAAACATAGGTTTGTTTATGGCAACAGCTTATGTTGTTTTTTTATTGCAGTAGATGCGGAGACGGATCAGCAGTCTTCTAAACATGTAAAACTGGCAACAATGATGGGTGCAGGGGTAGAGGGGGGATTCAGATGCGTCAGCCACCCTCGGATTGTTTTCATGCAGGCTGTATGTTAATGTATTATTTCAAATTAGAAAAATCCATGTTTTGTGGTCTTTGAGAAAAGATTAGAAAGCAGACACCTCTGTAAATGTTTATGTGGGATCTGCCACATAATTTGTTTACTTATTTAGGATAAGATCATGCGGTTTGAAAAGTTTGTGGGAATGATGTGATTACCTAAGGTGGAGTGGTTCAGTGTGCTTTAGGTTTAAAAATAGCTGAACTAATAATGTGAATGACCAACAAAGTGGATGGACAAGCATTGTGACTGATTTAATTGTCTCTAAAGTCTAAAAGATAAAAGAAGACTGCCAATTCACAATAACAGAACTCTACTTAAGTTTTCCTCAAATAGTTACTTAGTTTCCTAAAATGTCAATTGTTACATAAAAGGTAGGTTACTACAAATGTTATGCATGATGGGTACTGAAAATCTTAACAGAAACCCATAAAAATCAAGGTAAGGCGGCTTCTTTGACTGTTTTGGACACTTACAAAAAAGATGGTGACTCGCTGCTGGATCGAATCATTACAGGAGACGAGACTTAGGGTAAAACACGTGAATTGCAAAACCAAATTACAGTCTATGCAGTAGGGGCACACATGACGACATGTAACTGCAGGAGGGTGTGATTACGTAGTTAAAGTCTCAAGCGGCTGAAGTTTATAACATTGAAATTTTGAAACTAATTCACCGCTATGATGTGTCTAAATTTGTATGGTGACTATTTTGAAAAATAGTATTTTAGTATCACTTTCAAGTGTATATAATAAAAGTTTTTCTTGTACTTTGTTTTTATCAAAATGAAATCTACTTTCTGGATAACCCTCGTAGTTACATTTTATCAAGTAGTTAAAAAACCGGCATGAAGATTAAAACTGTTTATCAAAGGTTTTCTTTACAAATAATACTTCATGAACTTGTTAAGTAAAGTTTTGTTCCAAGCAAATTTCAAAACAAAATTCCTGATTTAAAAACTTAACAAAAACATAACTGCATTAATTTATTTCGTTTTTAAAACTTAGATAGAAGATGAGTAAACTCCTACAGATGTGAGACTGTTTGTAACGGTTTATTATATATTACCGTTGTGATCCTGAATGGATTACCTTATTACAATTTCAGTTTGACATAGTCCCCATTAAGTTGGACTGGCAGTTCACTGTTGTGAACTTCACTGTTGTGAACTTCACTGTTGTGAACTTCACTGTTGTCACATCACATCTCCAGTGGACTTCAATTCACATCTTCCCTTCAACTCTGTTCGGATTAAGTTCAAACAATACCATGATAACTAACTGTGGCGCTAACGTTCGCTCGGCATGACACTTCATTAAGAGAAAGAGTAGTTGAAAGCTTGCAGATATCATGGAAGGAGACCAAACATGTGCATGTGGTGGTCGTGGTGCAGCCCTAGTGTCGGCCTTCAGAACTAAATGAACTAATGTCCCAGATCACAGTACACCTCGTCCGTATCAAAAATGTTCTCCTTTGTAACTAATGCTATCAAAGCCCAAATATGACCTTTTCTGTTATTCTAACAAACTACTATATGTAAAGGGTAGAAAAAGCAAGAAATGAAATGATTGAAATATTTATTATTACGAGTGACATTTAGACGACAACTTTACATAAACTATAACTTACAATACATAACCTTAATGCGAATACTGTTAAATACCTAGCCTACGAACACATTAAAAATAAGTATACGAATGTTCGTGCAAGATGGCCAATTTTAGGTGCCTCTTACCTACTATATATATATTTATACTGTACATAACCTACGGCTTGTATAAAATTTAGTAGGAACTTTGGTTGCGCGGAGAGAAAGTTAATTCTCTGTGTTTTTATATACACACACTACATACATACATTGATATAGGTAGTTTTATGTACACAACATTTAAACAAGTAGTGGCGTTGATCAATTTAACTAAATATATATTATTTACAAATAAACAGTTCTTAAAGAGAATAAACATATACTTGTAACAGTGACTATTGTAACAGATACTAACATTGGTAATAATTACTCTTTAACGTAACATCGTAGAAAATATCACCTGAAACTGAATACTAGAATGGAACAACTGTAAAAGAAGATTTGTTAAAGTGGTGTACCCAGAAATCACTTTTGGGGGTAGTTCTTGGGGATAAAGGCGGTACCAGGAATATGGTATATTATATCTCAAAAGTACAGAGGAGACACAAGTGCTAGGTACACCACTATTTTATTAGTATAGAGAAGTTAATAATAAATATTAATTGAAGGACCTGTTAGAAGTACAAGTAAGCGTAGAGATTAATGAAATAATTTAAACAATAAAATAATTTAACCATGTAATTAATAAATAAACTGAAACTATATACAACGACCTGTCTTTGGTTCCATAATAAATAAAATGTAAGTAAAGAAAACATATAAAAAGAACTACCTATAGTAATAACAAACAAAACATAACTTTTAACAGTAAAGGGAACAAAACCTTTCTAAATTTAAATAGTTTATTCCTATGGTATATGAAAACTTTTGGGAAACATACTATGATTACAATAACTGACATTTTACATTCATAAAGTAATTCTGCACACTGTTTTTGTTCTCTAGCTATATGTATTTTGTTCCCTTTGCCGTTCATTCATCAGCAACTTTATTGAATTTCTAAAAACTGTTCATCAAGAAAACATTTGCTAGCAATACTTTATTATCAGATAACCTATGTCAATTATGAAACAGAGGTTTATGTGGCTAAATACTGAGTAACACACATATTCACAGAGACAACCCAAGGTCGAGAGCGTGGCAGAGTTCGGAAAACAAACTGACTGTCCTACAGAATATCGTGTTTGCGACAAAGACACTGGGAGCAAAGTTTGACTTGCGTAATCACGGTCCTAGCGTATCACTCACACAGTAACTTACGCTATTTATAAAAAAATGTAGTCGATTATCACAAAATATTATATCACAAAGCTTCGAGGAGAAGTCTATAAGTATTTCTGAAATTTGCGCTTGTTGAGATTCTGGTTAAAGATTTCATGTGGATAGTTTTGTTGTGTTCTTCTACGGTGAGAAACTCAAAAGAAAAACATCGTTCTGTTGATAAACCAATTCCCAATACAGTTTTAAAACAAAACTGAGGTTATAAAACTTAAAAAAAACTTAATTAACTGACAAAAAAATAAAATAGTTATCAAAACAATAATAACTCTAACAACGTAATATACAAATGTACACTAAATGAATAATGACTTTAAAATCAAACAAGAACGTGAGACGAAATTCACTGAATTGTCACTGAACCGGAGACAAGAAGGGGATGCCGAGAACACCGTCTAGTCGAACTCCCAGAGGAAGGGGGACGCGGCGGTGTTGGTTGGTGGCTAAGTGGTCAGGTGATTGGCACCACCGAGGTGGGGAGGTGTGCACGACTTGGACATCATCCGGACAGTGTTTTTGAGTGCTTGGCGCTTGTTACAGAACCAGATGCGGATCACCTCCCGCTCGTAGCCCAACTGGTGCGCCAGCGTCGTTATCTCTGTCCCTGAGAACAACATCGTATTGGTTAGCATATTAATTTAGTTCTTTTAGAAAAATACACCCGATAAATAAATGTTTACAGGCGAGAGATTCCATGTGGTCCTTGGTTCGAAGATGCACATTAGCCTACTGGCCATGTGGTGTGGAGGGGGAAGTCTGTGGGCCAGCCCCCCACTGCCACTGCTCCCCTTCCTTGCCAGCCGTTGTTTCCCCCTCGCGCAACTAGGAGAATACATGGAATCTACATATAACGTAGCTATGGTTGAATTTTGAATTGAATTTTGAGTTTAGCTCCATTTCACCTTCCTTTTATTGCATTGTCTGGTATCTGATATTGTCTCAGACTTGACTCCTGGAATCTGGAGTCATGTTCGTCTGAAGGGATCCAAAGAAGGTCTTAGACAGTGTCAGATACCAGATGCTGCAATAAAAGGGTGAACTGGAGCTAAACTCAAAACTCAATTGAATCAACCCTTCCTACCATAGCTATGTTATGTGTAGATAATTTGTTTTTTCCATTGCGCTGAGAGATCGTGCATCACATCATAGTGCACTCACTTGTGTACCTGATGATTCTGAGACTACCACTTCACGTATTTATTGGTGTCTCTGATGTCGAAACGATTACATGTTTAGTTTTGAGCTTCTTCGTTGTCGACTTTCTTTGGATCCCTTCAGACGACATAACTCCAGATTCCAGGAGTCAAGTCTGAGACAATATCAGATACCAGATGCTGCAATAAAAGGAAGGTGAACTGGAGCTAAACTCTAAAAACTGAGTGATAAAATCATATTATAATCCACCTAGCTTGTTCTTTGGTATAGCTGTGAGAAATTCACAATAAGGACTTAACAACTAAAAATATTTGTACAAATATGAGAAAACAATTACTAGAGATGTTTTACCTGAGGGATGAGTGTTGCGCTCAAAATGAGCGTTGAGCAGTTCTAGGGCCTGGGGAGTGAATGAGGTTCTTCTTTTCCTTTTCTTGGAGGGTTCCACACCAATGAATTCTGTCAAGTGGTTCTGACCACTCTTGTACCTGTAAACCATTATAATGTTATAAATCGTTAAGATTAAGTTTTTTTTAACTATACAAGGGTTTTCCTGAATATAACCATATTTTTTGCGTTTTGAAATAGTGGAGATAATGGTGACATCTTTGCATACTTCAGCTTTAATTGGATTCTAGTTGTCGTGTTAGAATGTAGTACTAGTTATTAAAAAGAAAATGTTATTATTGAGAGCTTCCCCAACTGTGATTTACACACTTTTAAGGGTTTTAATGGCTAACTAATTTAAAGAAAAACATCTGCATGTAGTGTAGTCCGTCCCAATTTTGCACAAATTGTACTAAATAACTATTATTGAAAAATAAGTACTGAAATCATTTAAATGTTGCCACATATTCAGAATTTGCAAACAAAGTGTCTAATGGACTCTTCAGTTGTTAGCAAATACGTAGCCAGGAAATGTTTGGGGGATCCAGAGAATTGATATTTTCCCGTAGTGGACAGAGAGTAAGACCCCATTTTGTTCCTTAAAAAGTTCTTGACCCGTTTCTATGTTGAGAACGATCTTTCAGCAGTACATGTCAGTAATACTGAATTATTTAAATAATTATAATTGTCTACTAAAAAAGTAGTTGATAATTCGGGGGGGGGGGGGGGGAGTCTGGACCCTTTGGACCTCCTCTCTGGCTATGTCCATGGTTGTTAGTTTTTTGACTAGTTAAATGAGAATATCTGAGAGCATTGTCAAGGCTATGAGACATTTTTTTATTAAGTAGGCACAAAAAGGTTTGCTTTTTGTAAGTTGTGTATGTAATACTGTACTCCAAAATCATACCATGATGATTTTGAAAGCTAGAGATCGGGGTGGGAGCTGTCTTCTAGGACACTAGTGTAACCATCATGGGCATATATAAGGAGGGACTCCGAAGGCTCCAGGTCCCTTCCTCAAATTTTGAAGATACAAACATTAAAATTTCATCCAATAGTTTGTGTTAAACTGGAACAGAATTATGAGGTCTTAAAGCTCAAAAATTTCTTGGGGAAAGATTTCCAAGCCCGTAATTTTGGAGGGTTTTTATACTTCCTAAACTCACTTCCATGTTAGCATTCCCCAAAATAACTTTTTAGATACATCACTGTATTCAAACTAATATGTCTATAGTAAACCATGGTTTACCATTGCGAAAATACATATATTAATATTGGTAATCACATAGACATGTTCCTTTATATTAATACAATCAAATTTTGTCTTTTTTATAATCTAACATATTATGTTACTCTGACCATCTCTCATTGATTTTCTGTCATAAATTATTTTAGTTATAGCAAAATATAATACTGAATAAAAAGAATTATGCATGTGTAAAATTTAATGGAAATGAAACCTTATTATGAAAACAAATGTCATTTTCTATTCGATGATGGTGCAATTCTTGAGTACGTGAAGTACCTTTTATAAACGTTTTGTTCAATTAAAAAATATTTTATGGTATCATTAATTCTTTCCCTATTTTTTAACGTAACAATAAAGTAAGAAGTTTATCTTTTAATACAAACCTCCAATAATGCTATTACAAGAGAGGTATATAAACTTCAAACATTTAATTATAATTTACAAACAGGTAGGAACATAAAGACAAAATATGTCTGGTACCTGTATAATTTTGAAAGAACAGTTGGTGGATATTTTTAGTTAACTGTTCTTTGTTGATTTCATTAAGTCCGCTGTGGACTGTAGTAGGACTATGGGCATAAACAGCATTATAATGATGATTCAATAAAAGAGACTTGCTAAATACAAATTCGCACTGAAGGAATAGAACCACAATTCTAAAATGAAGATAAATTTAAAACTGAAGAACCGATTCCAATCCATGTATCCAAAACAACAAAGAAAACTGGGAATTACTTAAAAACAGGTCTTTCCCATTCAGTATAATGGTGGTGTGTGTAGTCCGTAAGTGAAAAAGTTGAGTGGAAATCTCCATCACCAAGGTCAATTGCTTGTACAGTGCCTATCATTGAGAACAATGGCTGATTGATCTGACGTAACTGGAAAGATTGTGGAGAAATCCCAAATATTTGGAACAATTTGACTATATGCTTTCCCACATTGAAAACAAGTGACCACCACTGTTGAGAAAATTGACTGGAATCCCTCTCTCATTCATTAAAAACAATTTGTTGTAGTCTTCATTAAGAACAATTTTGTATTTGCCATCACTGAATATAAGTGACTTTGTATTTCACAATAACGAAGATCAATGGTCGTCTAGTATCCATAACTGAGTGAACAAAAATTTGTTTTAAATTCCCTACTGTTAAAACACAACTGATTTCCCCCAAGAGAACTTGATCAGTTGTTTTCTGTGTAAAATGGTAGGCCTCATGGTATACTTCCAAGAAGCGCAAAAGGCTTTGAGGCTTAAGTGCATGGCAATAGGCTGCTCCCTAAAAGAATAAGGAATGATTTTTAAAAAGCTTCAATATCAAGTGTTAGAAAGGCAAGACCAGTTTTTGATGATACTCAATGGAGATTCTGTGAGCTAGTCATAGAAGTATGATGGAAATACTGAACAAATCGGTTCGAAAAGGCTTCTTTATTTAATCAACTGAAGTAATATGGATGGAAGAGTCGTCATGAAAGAGTGAAAGTGTACTTTCATAAGGCGAGAATTGTGAATTGTGAACTTCAAGCTGACAACTGTTTACCAAATTTAAAGTGATCTAGAACCTGATCTAATCCAAACCATGAAAAGGCTTGTTCAAAGAGTGGATTCAACGGGAGAAATAGGATGTTGTAGAAGGTTTGAGCAAGCTGCAGTTGCATGAGAACGTCAGCAAAAGTCTCGCATTAAAAACTGATAGATTTATTTTAAATAAAGAAATAATCTTCTGGTAAGACTTTGATGTAAGAAAACTTGTGGCTTTTAGATATAACCAAAACAGTTTTCTTAAGTGATGGACATGCCTTCTTCTTTTGTTCCATGAAATTGATGTGACAGGTGCAATTTAAATCATTCTATATGAAAATATATTGTTTCAGTTTAGATTCCTTTTGTCCTCCTCCCACTGGTACGTTTCAGAATACCAACTTAGCCTAGAACACTGAACACTGAGCGTATGAGCACTAGCTGGCTGACACAGGACATTTATATGTTTACTAGTAATTTTGGAAACTCACATATCAGGTAGGCCCCTAGGTGCGTCAGAATCTACAGGCATTGGCTGAGGGTACTGCGCTCTGAAACATTATGAAACCCTCGTCACCACCAAAACAAAGACTTGCCGACACCAACCTCCACCATTTGGGAAAACACAAGAAGGTCCTCTACGTTCTTTTAAGGAAGAGTACAGTTACGGTTATTTGTTAAAATAAAATGTATATTTCAACCCTAGTTGACTATTTTCCCTAAAAGAGTGTATTTGTGGGGTTGAAATCTGCAGTTGAAAGATTTTGGTTTAGTTTGTTCTCAGATCACTTAAATTTTGTATAATTTTCTGTAGCATAGGCTTGTAAATGGAGTCATAAAAGAAATGAAAAAAAGTTTAATGAGCAACCTCTAATAAATGTATTGTAATTTTCATGAAGCGCGTAAAAGTGGGGTAAATATTCCAAATGTCATGAAAACAGTGTTTAGAACTCAAATATCTGTTAGAGCAAAGCATATGCTTCAAAAACAAAAATATCTCATTGAGAAATGCTCATTTACAATAAAAGTATCACATTTTCGAATCTCTTTCTCTAAATGAAAAGTATTGTATTTTTCTCAAAAGGAGAACTATTGTTTCCTTCTTTAAAGAATTCTAAATTATATATTCTATTCTTCAGCTTTTTTTAAACAAATGTGTTTAAAAGTGTTTAATAATAAACAATACTTTGTATAGATCTACAGAATGTGTTTAATAAAACATTAACAAAATTTCATTACTGAAAGTTACTGTATTTTATTGACAATTTGTAACGTAAGTTTTAGATACGTTGAATTATTATCATTTCTAGCGTGTTAAAATATTTAGGTAGATTAGAAAATTCATTTTCTAATAAATAGTTTTTTCATCTTGATATTAAATAATTAAATGTCACTTTCATTTATCAATGTTTCAGACAAATGAAGTGAACAGTGTTATAGAATAATCCCAATAGGGTATTGTTAGAAATATGTTCAAAATTGTTAGTAACTTCTGTTTGATTGTAAATTATTCTATTGAAAAAGTTATGGCTTCAAATATGGGCAGCGAAAGAAATATTAATATATAACGATAAAAGAAAATCTCTCTACAGTACTGGGTCATACAAACTTTACATTCAGTAGCCTTATTAATTTACCCCATAATTAAATTACCTGTGCACATATGGTATATAAGGTATTATTAAGAGCACTAAGGAAGGATAAAAGTATTTTCCATCATAACTATGACGATTGTTTCAATATGAAAAATCCCTTTGCTAATTTTTTTTACAAAGTTTGTGTATGTGTGGTTTGAGTTTGTTTTCATTCATTAACAATCCTAAAAGGTTTATACTTTACACAGATACAATGTTATTATATTAAAAATAATCTTTATATTTTTCGTGATTGACATGTTCCCGATGTTGTAGTGTTTACGATGAACAAATTTCTACTCAGTTGTTCACTATAGTATTGCACCATCACCAACGAAAAAGCTACAAAAATTAAAATTCGCAGAAAAAACGTAATACATTTTAAAATGTCTAAGCTGCGACAGAAGATAGTTTGAAAAGCAAGTCAACTTTTACAAACAAAATTATTGACTAACATGCACTACATTTATTGGAATAAATTCTAAACTTTGGTTATTGTCAGTTGAAATACGAATGCTTTGTATTCTTGGTGGAATAAATAGCAGTAACTGACAGTATGTATGCTTGTAAAATGGACTTTCTATGCATTTAAGACTGTCAGCATAGCTAAATGATGTAAAATGCTATTCCTCGGATGGCAGATTTGGTTGCCTGACGTTGCAGATTCAATTCCTAATTCTGACATTGGGGTTTTCATGTTCTGATCATTTATGACAAGGTTTGTGGTAAAGTAAGTAGTAACAGTTCATGTAAGATGGTATACGGTCGTGCATCTGAAATTTTACTTTTAAAATAGAGCTATAAGTTAAGTTCTCAGAACATTAACTTAAGTTTTAGTGCTTCAAAGGTAACTGTTAAAAATACAATTGTCTGTTAATACTAATGGTTTAATTTTATGTACTATAGATTTTCCCATAGCAGTTTTTTTTATACTGAGTGTAATTGTAATGTGGGTCACAAGAATCCTTTATAAACATTAATTTTTACGTGAAATAAGGATTTATTGGGTACAAAAGTTGTAATTTTTATATGATATTCTGTCCACATGGTCACTATTACAGATTAAAATTTGAGTTTACCCACAATAATTTTCAATCTTTTTATTAATTTTTAGAGAGAAGTTTTGGAAGGAAGCATTTTTGCCATTGTGGTTAAACAGTGTTTTTAATTATGAAATTTAATTAAAACCATTTGGTACAGCAATATTTAGAAAACTTGTTTGTAGGTTAAAATGTCAGGGTAAACAAATTCAGACATTCATAAATTACAAATACAACTAATTTGGTAAAATACGGTCCACTTCTATAATCATAGCCAACCAATACTTATATGCAGTCTTACATATATGTATGCAAAAACCTACTTCTTTTACTAGGGTGGTTCCAAATCTAATACGTTCACCGATATTGGAATTTGATTTTTTATGGCACCACAATAATTTTTCGTATGGTATGTACTAGCAGAAAGTAAAAAATAACATTTTACTGCCACCAATACAAATTAAAAAAGTATATCCAAAAGCCAAAACAAACAAGACAAACCTTTCTTCAGCTTCTTTCATCCACCTCTCAAGAACAGGCTTAATTTTTTGTGCACTTTTGGGCGTGATGTCCAGCTTCTCAAACCTACAATTTTAAAGAAAGTAATTAGTGCTTCAAGTAAGAATAGATAAATAATTTTACTGTGATCTTGTTTTAAATATAAAATGGTCAGTATGTTTTACGTTCACCAATTGCAAAATATATTTACAATAACAGTTTAGAAAATGAGGAAATTAATACTCTTGAAGAATTAAATTGTACTAATGTAATAATTATGATTAAAATTGTATGTGGTAAAACCTGTAGTATTATCAAATAAAAAATATATTAATAACTTTTATTTACATTAAGGCAAGGTTTATGCCACAGTTAAATAAAATATTCACTAAAATCTGAATGAAATTAAAACAATAATTTTGCTTAGTATTATAATTTTTAATAAATAGCTAAGATTTTGACACTATATTTTTAAAAATTATATAAAATCATAAGACATATAAAAATTGAGAACTACTCATATAACGTTTTTTAAATATTATAACAACTAATAACAATTTTACTAATGGCAACAATACTAAAATAAAAACAGAATAATAGCAACAAGCCACAATGCCCTGGCTCACTAAACGAAGTAAAAAACAACGGAAAACAAGATCAATTAGTTTTTATAGTAATTGAATCAACGTTTCAAATATCAACTATACCTGGCTCAAATTGAGCTAAAAACATACATTGAATTGTTTAGCGCCAGAGCACTGTGCTTTGTCCTAAAACTTAACATAAAATAAGAATAACATAAAAAAGTAAAATAAAGCTTGGGTGAAACAGAGTGATGTATCGAAATATTGGCTTTTTTATTCACAGGAAAATTTGAATAGTATATTACACAGAAATCTCTACATCTGAAATATTCTAACAATCTACAGACAGATTCACTAGTAAATGACAATGTAATAAAAAAATAACAAACGTAAAAACGTTTATATGAGAGCTAACATGTGAATGAATTTCTTATAAATAAAAATTATAAAAATACATTAAACTGTGGCCAACAATGTTTTTCAAACAAAAGAGTACTTAACCGCATTCTATAAATGTCTGTGTTAGTTTTAATTATAACAGTAATTTATTAAAAATGTCCATTTTTCCAATTAGCTTGTTAGAAAACTAAACTAAAAATGAGTAGTAAATTGAAAACTATCCAATTTAGAGTATCATTCGTTGGTTAATGAACCATTATCTTGAAGTAACTCTATTTCCATTTCACCCAAGCCGAGAAATAAAGGTAAACGTAAAATAAAATAAGATTATTGAAGGTAACGTAATGTAAGGTTGCTAGACGTACATATAGTGTTGTTGGGAGGCAAGTTGGGCCGCGCAATACATCTGAGTGGCCAGGGCACTGGGAATAAAACCAACCGTTAATAGAGAAACACAATACGCACAATACATCTGCACACGAGTGACCGACACAAAACAAAACCCAATCGTCTGACTTTTCACAAAGCCGCTGAATAGACTCTTGTAATACAATTGGAAAAGGCAGTTGTTACAGGTGCTTGACGGTTACGAATGTTACCCAAGAAAATTAAATCACACTGCGGTAAAATAAAATATTGAAAACTGTAAGCGCTCTTTAATATTTCAGATATATTAAAAGACGTTTTGTTATTTAACACTAAACGAAGTTGTACTTCTAAGTGAGTGTTTCTTTTACACAAAAAAGTAATAAAACACAATATAGACAGTTTTGTTTTGTCTCAATCACTCTTTTATGATAATACAATTAAAAAGCTACATAAATTGTTAATACTATGATTATTTGTATATTCCAATGATTTGTTTTTTTGCTAGCAATCGTAGTTAACTTTTAAAAAACAATGATTCTACTAACGATTTATTAATTTCACAATTTTAAATAAAAATGTTTTGGATGGTAGTTTCTATATGTATAAAGTGTACTTTAGTTTTCCGACACAATTTAAAAAAAATACATCAAATTTTCAAATACACGTACGACTGTAGGAAACAACAAAAATTGATTTTTTTAGACTAAAAAAGTTGTCATTACAAACATTTTACATCAACGAAAACTAATTTAAATTTATTAGACACAGAAGTGACATGTTTATAAATCAAGATATCAACGCTTTGGTAGAAGTTAAAGCTGTTTAGTTCAAACAATTTTTACACTATGAATATTTTGAGTTATGTATGAGATTTCCACAAGGGTACCTGCAGATGGCACTCTGGCTGTAGGCAGGGCCCTCTGTGATGCTGAGAGCTTGTCCCACCTGCGTCTGGGTCAAGCCAAGGCTGAGTCGCCGCAGTTTGAAAGCCTTTGCAAACTCCTTTATCTCGTCCAGGTTGATACCATCCACCATGTTGCAGTTGCTCTGGCTGATTGTTGGTTGGTCTGAAACACCACGGAATGTTCAAAATTGAGAACGAGACTTATGACTCTTATTTGCTGCACGTAGCCCTCCGACTGCCATTCAATGAATATCCATTGTTCCTTAATATAGTAACACATAGCTTCGTGCCTTAAACAGAGTTTCTTTCCTTAAACGGAGTTTCGTCCCTTAAACGGAGTTTCGTTCCTTAAACGGGGTTTCGTTCCTTAAATGGAGTTCCATTCCTTAAACGGAGTTTTATAGCCACTGTTTTGGCCTGCAGGCACGTCCACTTACTTAATTTCATTTTTTATAATACATAAAGAATCTAGTATCGACGTGATTCATATACCATTGGAAAGATAAAGTTGCCTAACACAGCACTAACTTTTTTTATTGTTCTATGACAGCTGTGTAATTTCAAAATGACGTTGCTAGCAGAAAAAATAGTTTCACCCTTTTTTGTTTTTGTAAATGTTTTATAGTTTTATACAAAATATTACTATACCTATGTATGTACAAAACTATACAACATTTATGACCTTTAGGTTATTATAAAATTTTACAAAATCCCAAAACATTATTAGAATAACTGTTTTTATTTGGTAACTATCACTTTTTTAGAAATGTATTATAACAATTTTGGTTTCTACTGACTATAAAAAGTAAAATACTAAATTTTTCTTACAATATTTATTATTACAGTGTTCTATTGTTTATTGTAAATGAAATGGTACCAAATATAGTTATGTTACAATTTATAACAATTTATAAACATTTTTACAAATTTATGTGTTTTTTTATTTCAAAATCCACGCTTCTTGTACTATAAGTTTTTGCGCTAAAACTAATTTATCTACCCAAAGACTCATACAAAACTAAATATTTTCTGAAACTAGACTAAATTTGTGACCTTTAGGCTATCTTGGAATTTGAAGTTTATACATCTAACTATATTTTACAAGCACACTCCTCCCCCTTTTTTACATGCAAAAACAAAAAATTTCCCCACTCAAGATAAAAAACTCAAATAAAAATATTTAACCTATTTACTTATTGTATTACACTGTACATTGTGAACAAAATGATACCAAATACAGTTAGGTTTGCAGCAAAAAACCATTTTTTACAGATTTTAGAAAGAAAGCTTTGTAAGCTTGAAACTGGGGAAAACAAATTGGCGTTTAAGGAAAATACTAAGGGCAGTTGGAGGGTTAAAGCATTTAATGAGAGCTGGAGCTGTAACGATTTCGTAAATTTTTTGTTTATATCGTCCAAAAAATAAACAATTTGGAAAAATATTGTTTTCACTAACATTTAGTTATATTTAAAGAATTTTCCAATTGCTCCAAGAGTCTTCAATGGATGACTTGATAGGATAACAGGTTTTTGGATATTTCCCTTAGTTAATGTTACTTGAAAGATTTGTAAATTTTTAAACATTACCCCTTCAGCATTGTAAAATATTTAGATAGTATAATTGTACATAAATTAGTTAAAACTCAGTTGATTCCAAATTTCTCAGTTTGAAACCATAAATCAGAAAACTGGAAAATGTAATTAAATATATATCAATGTAATTTCAGAAATGTACATAGTATGAATAAAATCATTGAAAATGTATTGGTGGTTTATATACCTTAATTAAAAAAATAATTAATTTTAGTATTTTTATTTATTTATTCTTAAGCACAACTTTATGACAAAAGACTAAACCACATTAAAAATCAAATGAAAATAAATATTAAAAAAGGAAACAACAATTTTAAAATCTGGGATATACCTTACAAGAGAGAATAATTCATCATAAAATTATAAATTATATTATTAAGGAATATACATTCATTAAATTTTTCAAATGACAATTTGTGTTTGTTAAACTATACAATAGAAAAATAAATTTAAATACACACAATAAATAAAATTAAAGAATCAGTAATTTAAACGTATAGCAATAGTAATTACATTATGGAGTAAGATATTTTTCTTTTAATATTCTAAATATAACCATTTTTAAAGAATGTTTAAAAATGTCAAATTGAATATCCAATTTGAAGTGTAAAAAACTTGTTCAATTCATTACTTGTAAACGAATTACTGAATGTAAAAGAATCAAAAATAATTATGCACCAGTTCTTATTAACTCATTTTTAAACATTAAAAAACTCCTTGGTTGATTAATAAATTATAAATAAATCAAATAACTCATTAACAACGTAAATGATTGTTACAAACAAAATTGTTTACACTCTATCAAATTTTAAAAACCCAGAAGCAGATATAATTTTTTGTATATCCTGAATACGAATTTCCATAACTTTGGATGTACAGATGTACAGATGAGGTGCTGTATGAGCCCATGGAGAGAACAGTGGGAAGGAACGAGATATCACAAGTAGTTCCTGGAAGTGCGGAGGGTGAACGTAAAGAGTACGGCAGACGCATCCACCGCCACCACTTAATTAGTATAATACAATAGTGAACGAGCGAGAGCGGCAGGCGCGGGCGCAGGGCTTTGTTGACCAGCCTCTTGTCTCTATGGTGGTCCTAATTAGCCCTTTACATGGCCAGGCCAAGCCCACAGTTGTGGCTAGCCTCGATACTTCAAATAAATAGAACACACTTCACTCCTGCAGCGCGTATTATGCTCGGATGTCATTTAAAAATGTTGCATTGCTTGTGAAAGGCCATCCTCCTGACTCTGGAGGAGTATTATGTTTACTAATACATTTCGGGTGGTTATTCTATTTTGCTGCGCATTTCAAAGGACGTTGTGGCAGTTTATTACGAATTCGAACGTAACAGATCTTATACCTTGATTAAAGTTATTGATATATTTATATGTAAGGAAGAGCTTTAAATATAATCTGCTGTTAATATAGCAAAATTATTTTTTGTAGACACTTTACAAAAAGAATAATCATATTAAATTTATGATTATAGTAAAGAAATTTATTGGAAAACATATAGTTTACAGATGTAACGAGTAAACAGTTTGTAATGCTTGCTTACTTAAACCTTACTGTCCACTTTATTTCATATAAGCATAGAAAAAAACCAAAATACTGTACTATGTATAAAATAAATATTTTTAAAACTGAACCTAGACAAACTACACATATTTTGCTATTTCTGCATGATTTACAACTGAATTTTTGGCAATGTGCAAACGATAATTATTATATGAAACCTTTCACCCTACGTTATACATTATTGAACCACATCAGTTTTATCATTCAAGTAGATACTCGTTATCAAAATTTAAAAATCAGCAAACGCGTTCTTGTACATAAAACCTGTTTTCTAACATTTCAAGTTCTTGGGTAATTGGGTATTTATCCTTCACACATTGAGATTTTCAATCAAACCCATTAAGAAGGATGCTGCAACAATAAACGAGCAACGAATTTTACAGTAATTTTATGACTTATTACATACAACGGTAAGGTGTAAACGTGATTATTCAACCTAAACTAATCTTACAACAAATATTTCTTGGCCATATGCAAAGAGAATTATGTTAAAGTAATATAGTTTAGAAATAAAAACATAAACAGTGTGTGGTTAAGAATGTATGAAACTGTAATGATCTACTGCAGTTAAAAAAAAGGCAAACAGTCCATAAAAAAATTTGGTCTCACTAACTAAAAAAAATACAGAAACAGTTAATCATTTTGTCCAAATCTTCCAAAATAGCACACTACAAAGAGTTCATTTTAAAGCAGAACAAGACTTACTTGGTGAGTCGTCAAGGAGATCAAGACCAGGGCTGTGCTGCATGTTGTTGTTGTTGTGGGGGTAAGCGGTGGGGGGCGGGGGCTTGTTGGCGGAAGTGGTGGTGATCGTGAGATCAGAGTTGTTGGCAGCCAACCGGTTGATGGTGTTGAGGGGCGAGGATGAGGCAGAGGAGGAGGTCACTGCTCCGTTTGACATCATCCCGTTGCTGCCGACGTGAGGCGGTGACTTTTCTGCATTCTGGTCAAACAGAAAAATATCAACCTTACTTTCGGAATTGGAATTAATAATGAGATGCAATTTAAAACAAGTAAATATGTTAAACTTAATATGTTTTACTAAACAAATTATTTTTACAAAAATGTTGTTGGTTACTTCTACTTTTGAATAGAAAAGAAATAAAAAGTAAAAAGTAAAGAATGTCTTATTTTACCAGGCGAAGTTAGGGCTAAGAAGCCCTCTCTAACACTTAACCTGGGTTCAAGTAACAATTTCTTGAAAAGAAATGGTTTATTTACAAATAACATGACGAAGAACTAAATTATAAAAGCAAGGCTTCTTAACTACAAAATAAAAAAGAATTCAGGATTCACTAATTTTATGCACAATTTGAGGCAATGTTACATACATAATCAATTAATCAAATCTGGTACAACACAATAAAATGCATAATTATAAATTGTATTAGTGACTAATATATATATATATATATATATATATATATATATATATATATATATATATATATATTAAAATCCTAAAATAAAATAAATTACAAAACATAAAAACACATTTAAAAATAATGAGTGATAAAATAAATATAGTGGAATTTAGGAATTTATATACATATATATATATATATATATATATATATATATATATATATATATATATATATATATATATATATATATATATATATATATATATATGTGTGTGTGTGTGTGTAAATTCCACTATATTTACTTTATCACTCATTATTTTTAAATGTGTTTTTATGTTTTGTAATTTATTTTATTTTAAGATAAGAATAGCTAAATCTAGCATTATTAAATTTTAATAAGAATAAAATTATAACCTGTAACCGTACTTTTAGAATTTAATGTTTAATTTGTGCATATATATGTATACATACTGGATCACTGTTTGTGTGATTAATAGTGATTATTTATCAATGAATTATTAATTATGTTTATACATTTTTCCAGGATAAGGATATTTTCAGTTCTATTGAAGAGTCACCTGTTCATTGTAGATCTTATCTACTATAATGTAATTTTATTTACAGAAGACACTGATCTATCTACTACTAATGCTGCAGATAAGATGATGGCTTTAAACCAGCTCGATATTTCATTGTCCCTACATATATTAAATCATCCTGGGTGTGGGAAACACAATATAAAGCGAATAGAAAGAATTAACACTTACAGAAGAATACTGGTTGTGGTTGTGATGTTGGAGAGGAGATTTCTGACTGTGGTTACTTTGGTGGGTTGCACTGTGTTGTTGCTGTTGTTGCTGCTGCTGCTGTTGTTGTTGTTGCTGCTGCTGCTGCTGTTGTTGCTGCTGTTGGAGGGCATTGATCAACTGTTGTTGCTGTTGCTGGTGACCGTTGCTTAACAGCTGATGAGGTAGATGATTGTTCAGTCCTGGAGCTCCCATGTTTGGGCTTGTACATGGCACTGTAATTAGAATATTTCAAATTTTATGTAACAAATGGATTTTAAGTGATGAATTCTAATCCAAAACGAAACTTTATAATTAAATTTTGGATAAAAACAATTAAAAACGTATTTAGAATCCAAAGTTTTATATATTTTGTGGTGGTTTTCAATGTGTAAGTTTTTAAAACCTTAGTGACAATTTGTGATGGAACACAAACTTGAAATCTGGGCACCAGAGATTTTATTTAGCAGTGGCTTCATAACTACTTTGAACAATGTTGCCAACTGTTTGAAAGTAAACAAAAAAGAATATTAGTCCATATTGAAAAATCTGAGCCACTTTGTCTAACGTAGGAGTGCCTCAAGGATCTGTTCTTGGCCCAATATTTTATCTATGGACCAAACTAATGTATTATTCCAGTTGACTTAATTTCTCTAATGGCAATTTTTAAATAATGGTACATTTTCCTCATTGTATTTGTATCTCTCATACAAACCTTAAGACAAATCTTAAGTAATTCTACCATTCCTCTTCACTATCAAAGGTGAATCAAAAGCCTTCAAAAATCATGAATTGTTTAACATCTTCGTAATGATTACACAAGATTTGCTGAAAGGCAACAGGATATTATTAATTTTCAAGTATTACGTTTCAAAATCCAAAATCCATTACTATACTCTTGAACAACACTAATCGTAAAAGTTAACTAATGTTTATGAATTTCTTGAGGATGAAGTGAGGCTTACGGTGTTGAAATATGTTATTATTCAATTATGTAAATATTAATGAAGGGCATTCATTATTTATTGCGTAATACAAACTTCATTCAAATAACATCTCTGTAATTTTGTTTGTGGCGTAAATAGACGGAACTGGTTGGAGATCCTGATTCCCTAGCAAAATCTCTAGTCAACCTTGGTACTTTGAAACTCTAGAAAGTATTTATTAGGAATGACTCACATAGTTGCAAAACATTTTGCATGATTAAATGCATGGTTCTGTCTCCCTCGTCAATCCCCTTAGTTACACCACTGCACACATAGGTCTAATATTAAATATTTGGAACTATTGGGTGTTAACAAACCGATCTGTGTTTTAGTTTTTCCTTGGAGCAACATCAATGGAAAAATTCTGTTGGTAAATTTGGGAAAGGCTAAATATAAAAAATACAGGTTCTGACATTTTAATTTAATTCTGACATTTTAAAAATGATTTATTTTGTACATATCCATTCACACATTAAATTTGGTATCTCATTATATGGATCCACATCAATACAAAATTTAGATTCAATTTTAGTGATACAAAAAAGCAATTCGTGTTATTTTAAAACTTCAATGCAATGAAACTGTGAAGGATCACTTTCCTCAACTGTGTATCATGACGGTTTACAGTTCATATATATGAAACTATAATGTCAGTGATGAATTGTGCTTATAGCTTCGGCAAAAGTGGTGAAAACCACAGTTATAATACGAGAAATAGAAATAACATGGCAGTAGCTCAACATAACTTACATTTTTTCCATAAAAACCAATATACATAGGAGCTATACTTTTTAAGTTACTGCCAAGCAATACAAAATTAATAGAAAATGATAAATTATTTTAAAATAAACTTAAAAGCTACCTGCTATTGTATTTCTTTTCTGAATTTTATACAATTCACAATAGTTTTTACTATCGTTAAAATTATACTGTATTAGATTTAGTTAGATACTAATGTAAAGCATATTTAGTAAACTTAACCGTTTACTTTCTCAATCATGTGACAACATTCATGTAAACCATTTGTAACACTTTCTCAATCATGTGCCGCCATTCATGCACACCATGTGTAACACTTTCTCAATCATGTGACGCCATTCATGACATCACGTGTAACACTTTCTCAATCATGTGACGCCATTCATGTACACCATGTGTAACACTTTCTCAATCATGTGACGCCACTCATGTACACAATGTGTAACACTTTCTCAATCATGTGACGCCATTCATGCACACCACGTGTAACACTTTCTCAATCGTGTGACGCCATTCATGTACACAATGTGTAACACTTTCTCAATCATGTGACGCCATTCATGTACACAATGTGTAACACTTTCTCAATCATGTGACGCCATTCATGCACACCACGTGTAACACTTTCTCAATCATGTGACGCCATTCATGTACACAATGTGTAACACTTTCTCAATCATGTGACACCATTCATGTACATAATGTGTAACACTTTCTCAATCATGTGACGCCATTCATGTACACAATGTGTAACACTTTCTCAATCATATGACACCATTCATGTACACCATGTGTAACACTTTCTCAATCATGTGACGCCATTCATGTACACAATGTGTAACACTTTCTCAATCATGTGACGCCATTAATGCACACCATGTGTAACAACTGAATAAGGATTTTTCTGATTCTGAATTACTTTGAAACTCACCAAATCATCTTCTAATGGGGTAAAACCTGACACTGTGTAGTTCTAGTAATCATCTTACTCATCTACGGAAGTACCAACTCACCAGTGTTGTGGGTGGGGGCCAGCAGATGGTGGGGCTGTGCCATGGTCTGCAGATTGGCCAGAGTGGTAGTGATAACCTGGCCGTTACTCAGAGCCAAGTTCACCATCTGGTTGCTGGTCACATGGTTGACAGGGATGGTCAGTATCGTCTGGGTCGCTATGCCTGTATACACAAATACGCTACTGTTACCTAAGGCCAGGACCATATTCAGCTATGGCGGGCCCCGACATGTCCCGCCACCGTCTGTCGACTCAGTTTGGTGAGCTCCGGCACAGGCCCTGGTACAATTGTCAGAAAAAACTGGTCTGAGTACAAGCCTGCCTAAGGCAGTAACTTGGAGTCTCATTCTACATGTCTCATTTCAATTGGGTAGATTAAAACATTCAATAAAGTAAAAAGTTCTAACAAGTTTTTTACCATCCATGGTTGTTTTATATTATTCTTTGCTGACAGACATTTTTATATTTTAACTGAATACAATTAATTTTAATAAGTGTTGGATCATTTTAGATGGATGTTCAAATCACAAGAAACCTTAGACCCTTTACTCCCTTAGTGTTATGAATGTACTTCACTTGTTTATCAGTATCATTTGTACTTGTACAATGTTGCCCATTATTTCTTTTTCTGTATTTCTGTTTTAACTGTTTTTGTAATTTTCGTTATAGTTTATGTGTTGTTATACATTTTACCGTTATTTAGTTGTTAAGTAGTTATTAGGCATATACCATTTGATGCGAGTTATTCTGAAAAACAGTTATGTACTGAGAAACGCTAACGAAATAAAGGCATTTTTATTGATTTACATATTACTGCCAATTGGCACCATGAGATATTTTACAGTTATTAAAAAAAGTGCAAAGTTTTTTTCCACTATTTGGTCTCAATATCTGCACCCATCCTTACAATAGGGACTAGAAACCGAAACAGAAAGGTGATTAGAATTACAAACAAATTTAGTCACATAGACATAGAATTTAGGCATATCATAAAAAGGTGCATAAAATCTAAAATAAACAATTAAAAAAAATTACTATATGGATAAGGAATTATTAAACGTGTATCTGCATTTGGTGAATTCTGCCTTCAAGAGAATCCATTTAAATCTGTTTTCAGGGAAGCTCCTATAAAACTACTGATAATATATTTCAGTATTTAATTATGTACTTTGTTTTTTCACGTGTAATCGTAAGTATCCTGTTTTTAATTCTTTTCAGTTTTTCATTATACTATTTACAAAAAGGAAATTATGTCAATATTATATAAGAAATAATGCGTATTAAGGTTCTGTAAAAGTAAAAATTTTATGATTGGAGACATTTAAATTCGATATAGTCTATTTTATTTTGTTTGGTAAACTCAGTAAGCAGAAAACTGGATAAATATTCATGCCAGGCACCCATTGGATATATTAGCAAACATTATTTCTATGTTAAGTATTACTAATGGTAAGCAATTGAATATATATTACATGTTACTGTTTCTACTTATTTACTTCTTATAACTATGTAATCACTCTATTTACTTGTTAAGAAAAATCATTGGATCAATTAAATGGTAAATTCAAATAGTCCTATACTATAATTAATTATTAATTGAATGCTCTTTTACTGTAGATGAAATGTGTATACTATTAATTACACTATGTAGGGTTAAAATTGGGTACACAACGAGGTTAAATTGATTTTTATAGTGTCAAAAATCAAAACGATGATGTATCCACTTTTACTTATGAAAGCACTATACAAAAATTCAATTAGTCACCATGAGCACAACAAAGTTTAGATTTTCAACATAAAAAAAAATACAAACAAAACAAACTCTAAAAACTCATTTCATATTCAACAAATCTAGGGACTTTATTAAGCAGGGTTAGCAAATAAATTACAGCCACTGCAATCTAATATAATTTCGGATATTTTTAATTACATTTGGAAATTAGAATCATAACTCAAACAAAGCGAAGGGGAAAACAAAGTGCAAAACTTTCCGAAGGAGTCGGGGACATCTCGGAATTATAACACTCTTAGGGAAATGCTGTTTGTTCGTTTAGTTCGGGATGACGGCGTTTCAATTAATTAATAAAAGTACAATTAGAAAGTCAGAAGTGGAAGATGTTGAATTGTAAATGGCGGTGATTGGTAACAGTGTAGCTAGAAGTAGCGGGACTCACTATATATACATGAACACGGCGCTGTAATCTTATTAAATTTACATATTAATCAACGGATTTTAATTATATCCCCTCCCGTGTACTTGGAGCTGAGCTGGCGTCATCATTTACATTAATCCAATAATTGCATGGAGGTTTTCAGGCTAATTAGCAATTCCAATGAGCTCCACTCCGAGTGTAGGTCTTATTGCCGCTTGTTACATGTGCTGCAGGAGCGGAGAAGGGTTACGCCACCCTTTCACCCTCCCTTCGCACCCTCCCACAACCCCCCATCCCACCCCCGGCACACTTTTTGTAGCGTCAAGTCAGTCGGTTAATGTTCTTACAACGGATTGTCAACTCCTCGCTGGATCTGATTCGTCTCGTTCGGTAAGAACGGTTCTACGCGGACAAGAAGGAGTTCAACTTCCTCTGATAACTTGATCACGTGGCTGTTTACCGTTTGGAGCCTCCTCACTTGCAAACGTCTTAGTAAAAAATTGATTGGGGAATTAAGCGAGTAATGAGTTTGTGAATTAAACACTTTTCAGTACAATTTCCGGCACTAAAAGACCGTTGCACGTTCTGATTTAAAGTTTTTGGTCTTTAAAGTGATTTTTCCTACATATTAAAAAATGTAAAAAACACAAATAAAAATAATTTTAAAGCTCACAGAGCAATAATTCTCACATTTTTTGGTAATTGAAAAAAAGTTGGAGCATTTAAATAAAACTCATATACTTATACATAAAAATATTTACAGTAATCAGGAAACTTAAAAGGAAATGGTGTGATTTCTATAATAAGTTTGGCAAAGCATTTCATTCTATCTTTAACTTGTTTTCTGCCAACAAATATCATTTTAACTGAACAAAATTGCTCAGCAATAATAATTAAACTACTAAGAAATTAACCTTACTTAATGCCTAATAGAGGAAATAATTTAAAGATTTACGTTTTAGTAATTGAATAGTTGTATTTTATTTTAATATTAATAACATTAAAAGGTTAGAATTTTTAAGCAGACGCATCAGGATTAAGGTTTCTACGAGGTTTTTTGTATTTAATTTATTTTACCTAATCATGAGCTTTAAAATAATTATTTTTAAACTTTCATCTCAGTCTTTTTGAAATGTATGAGCCATTATTGGCTAATTGGCAGAGAAAGTGTGAGAGTTGGGCCAGGAGCAGATGAATTGGTAACACCTTGTTATCAGCTGTATCTACTGAACCAATCAGACTGATATATCATCAGATAAGGGTTCTAATCTAAATATTTATGTTTCTCTCCTACTTAAAAAAAGTGGAAGAGTTTCTTATTAGGCTGGAACTTAACTTCACCACCCTAAAGAGAAGTAGGACTTTTCCTATACTACACATTATCTTAAATTATTAAGGCAGATCTGTATTAATATTATAAGTAATGGAGTACACTAAATAACAGAACTGTTATGAACATTATGTCTTAGAGTTACAGTTTTTTGTTTTTATTGTTATTTTGTTATATATCTATATTTATGTTCCGCATGTGTTGATGTAGATCCTGCTCTGTTCACAAATAAACTCAAAAACTTAACTATAATATGTGTAAGTTACTATATAAAAGAAACTCTCAAATAATAATTTGATACAGCCTATAGAAAGACATACAAAATTGTTTAAATAAAAAAAATGCAGTTATGCTTACGCTTGTTAAGTTAAAATTACTCTCTTGATTAGATGTCTATAGAAAACAATGTAAAACAGAGTAATTTTCTAAACACAAATCTATAACAACCAGGTTAGTTATTTAAATTTATTCAACCAGTATGGAAATTAAAAATATAACTAAAGACATTGTGATTAGGGTTTTGTATAAATAAGTTTATCAATTTGTAGAACACGAAATTTCAAATTGTATTGGGCAGCAAATAAATTATATAGAGCTCTTATTTTAGTATCAAAAATAGCAACTAAAACCCTTTAAAAAGGTTTTAGTCTATTTTTTATACTAATATAAAGATAAACCTGTAATGTGGAGTTGATAACATGAGAGCTCTTATGATAAGTAAGGGCTTGAAAAAGTATTAAATTCTACCCAAAATGAATACAGATGAATCTGACTATCAACCTTTTCGGCACAAAAGACTTAGAAAACAAATACAAAAATTGATGGCAATAAGATTTAAGATTAATGTAAAAAAACCCATAACTATTGACCATTCGTGAAATTAAGTATTGGAAATTGTAGTAAAAATGTGTTTTTTGAGGAAATTGTCACATTTGGAGTCTGCATTGTGCATCAAAGCGGAATTGTAATGCTCTTGCAGATGCTCACCCTGAGATGTAGGGATGAGCAGTTGGGCTCCTTGGATACCCTGCACCAGCTGACCGGAGGCAAGGATAAACTGAGGCATTGCAGCTGGCTGAGGGGCTGCCAACAGTTGGGGGGGCTGTGGCGGACTGCTCACCATCCCCGCCATGGACAGAGGCCCTGGAAAGGTCATGGTAGTTATTAGTTTTTGCGCTAACTGTATTAATTTACGAGCGTACTGTACTGGTGGCAATCTTGATTTTTAACTCCATAAGAACAATGTTTAACCTCAAACACTGGGTTAGTTGTGGGAATATAGTAGATGTCTCATTTTAAAGATATGTTTAATATGATCAATACACTTTTCAGTTTTTTTAAAACATTAAAACATTTTTTCATGTTATCATTTAAACAATCAAAAGTATACACTTTATGAGAAAAACTTAAAAGCTTTTCGATGCGTATTAATTATATCTTTAAAAAGAGACATCTCTCATAATTGTATAACTAAAAAATAAGGGTGTAAAAGAGTTTTAAGTTATCATTTTTCATATGGTGTAAAACAAAAAGTCGTTTCACTAAAGTTAGCTCGTAATTAATTAGAGTTTATAAAGACAAACAAAGTTATCAAACTGGCAACTGAAGGGTGATATGATAAAGAAAGCAGATAAGAAAAAGGAATAAATTGCAAAAATCAGGCAAGACTTAAAAACTATCTATTCCATTTGTAATGTCATGGAACATAATATGTTAGAAACAGAGTCTATTTATTCCAAAGATCACAATGAGGCAAAGTGTGAACACGTTAGGGTAATTTCTATTTTTAAGATTGTAAACACTACAATGAGTGAGCTTTCAGACAAAGGATTGTTGATTATGCAGCTCTGTCACACCATTCTATCCAAAGGCCTGTGACAATGACACACGTCACGTTACGTCTAACGTCAGTAACTGGTCACAACGTTCTCGCCAACTCAACGCTTCTAAAGTAATTTTTTCTACTGTCGGCCATTTATGAGTTGGAAACAAGTAAAATTAACTGGGGATTATTTCACACCATGGATGTATATAAGGAGGTCTCAGGGTCTTTCTCAACACACCCCCCCCCCCGAAATTTTGAAAGACAATTTTAATTGCACCCAGTAGAAACAAACTTGTTTCAAGCTAGAAAACATTTACGTTCTTAAAGCTCAAAAATTTCCCTGGGAAAGATTTCTAGGTCCTTATCTTTGGAGAATATTTTATACTTTCAAAACCACCCAGTGAGCCCAGCTATCCTGAAATAGTTTTCTTTGTAGCTACTGGACCTTTAAAAGTTTGTAAAATAAAATGTACCCACATATGGTGGTGAGTGTTATAAAATTATGCAATAAGGAGTAGACTACGATTTAGAAATGTGTTGATGAAACTCTTCATAAATTACAATAATTATACTACAGGTTTATTACATATTCACTTTTGTCCTTGCTTATCTTTTACATCGTCACCAAAGTGTCTAATCATGGCGAGATTTTTGATACAAAATTTTAACAATAAAATAATAAAAAACAGATCCCAATCAGTCACAGCATCAGTCACTATCAGACAATGACAGTCTTACTGACAAGCAACATCAATCATATTACACCCAAACTGTACATTTTCAATCAGTATCATTTAAACAGTACAGGTACACTGAGTGATGGTGAAAAATCATCAGTAACAACATCAGTATCATTTAGCAAAATACTAAATGTAATAAACAAAATTGCAATATTCTCATGCAAACCTTTACTAAATGGCTGTTATTGCAGTTACATTATAAAAAATTGTAATTGTAAAAACTGATTGTTAGTGACCTTAAAAAAGATTCTTGATTTATTGAGTGCTAAATGAAGGACAAACTAAGGTTTTTTTGCACTCATACAAGTTTTTGCTCATATTTATGCAACTCATATTGCTTTGTTTGGTTACCAATGAAGCATTAATCACATTTTAACTATCCCACTGGAAACATTAAACATTAACCAATAAGGTTTGCCAGATTTTATGATTCTCAAGATATAAACTATTTCATGTTATTGTTGCCAACTATAGATCTAGATAATAATGTAGATTTTGTTTCATATTTTGAAAACAATACAATATAACAATGTTATAACTCTTCATTTGGAATTAACAATATGTATATGTTAACTTATACGTAACAAAATGCAAGTTTACGTTTATACTTAAATTGAATTTTAATCATAGCATAATCATCAGACCCTTGTTGATGATGTTGCTGGTAACAAAAACAATATCTATAATCATTACCAAACAAGACTCAAAGGCTGAAAAATAATTAGAAAAATGTATAATTAAAAACTGCTGAATTTATAAATAATTATTTTAGAAATGCTGTACACAAAATTGGTTTAGTGTAAATTGCATTATGCTCTGAATTGCTTTTAAATTAAATATGACATTTCCAAAGTGTTGTAGTTCATTTGAGTGAAAAATCAGATAAAAACAGCAAATTAAATATTTTATCTATTATCGTTTGACAAAAAATCACCGATTTTAATTAATTGCAACAAAGATAAAATCTGAACATTTTTCCAAAGCGGAAGAACAAAGTATTTTGTTTGTATCGTGTATAATTAAACAAAACACAATTCATTTTGTCAATGAAAAAAGGCTTGTTTAAGTGTTAAAACATGATTAGCCGCTTTTTTTATCACCATTTGTATAATTTTACAAAACCAGCTTCCCTTCTGAAGATATTTGTTTATTACATCCAGTAATTATTGCAATTAATGCGACCGCTGCTTTGAAGAGGACATCAAAGTAAAAATAATAGAAGTGGGGGCTGTTGGAAAAACTGTTTGTCATTGAGCCCTAAAAATAACCGTTCCAGAATATAATAACAAACCATAATAATATTAAACAGAAAATTGTCTTGGTTCAGAAACAACAATAACAAAAAATGCTTTAACCTAGATACTAGTAACTGCAATTTGGCTGACATTTTAGAAAGTTAAATGAAGCTATTAATTTATTCTTGATTTAAGCATTTTCTAACAATAAAATAGAAACAGAAATCTACTTGTATCTATTCAACTACTTATTCTTTAACTACTTCTTTACTTTATTCCACCCTCCGCCCCATGAATATCGTAAAAGAACATATTGTGAGTTTGTGGAAATTATAAAATCAGCTTTTAGTGAATTAGGATTATATAGGTAAAATAAGGGATATTCTAAAAAAAAGCACTTGCTTACAGATGTAATACATAAGTATCAGTCATAACAAACACAACAGAACAAATTTATCATTTGATATAAATATAAGTAACCGGATACCTTTTTAATTTTTGTAAATTATAATTTATGTATACTTTTCTCAAAAAAAGGACTAAAATATTAAAAAAAAAAAAAACTGAACAAATAGTCTTAATCAAATTTTTATTATTTACAACCAATTAGATTATGACATAATGTAATATCTGAGTAGCTTTAGAAACATTATTTCAATACTGCTATTAAAATAATAAACTTTAATATTAGGTTAAATGCAAAAATTAAAACTGTGATAAAAATCATACAGATTTGGTTAGAAACTATTCATTTTGATTAAAATTGGCACCTCAATCTAACATAAAATTATATTCAAGAGCCTCTTTACACCTCAACGTTTATTGGCTGAGCATTAGTGAAGCCTGTCACTCGAAGGGCTGGAAATGTTTATTTCTGTCTGCCTCTCTGTCTATCTATCTTTCGGTCCACACGATACCTGGAAACCCTATAGACTTGAAATTTTAGTGAGATTTAATTTCTATATAAACAGCATCGCGTTCCATATTGGTGAATGTCACTTCATGGAATTTTGCTAAGCTTATGCAGATATTTTTACATTTATCTTACGGACAACTATGACGGCCATGATGGTCGTATAGGTGACATAATAACTCATATACCCTAATGATTGAAATTCAGTTTGCAACAACGAAGCCTGTTAAGCGATACATGGTATGGCATTCTCCACCTTGTTAAATTTAATATTAACAAAATACTATTAAGCCCAGATTATTATATACGTGTTACATTAAATTTAAATAATCTTATGTACAATTTCGAAATGATCTGAACAAATAATAAAATGAAGGAAAAGACAAAGCATATTAAGATAAGGTAGAAGAAACAAAGTGACAAAGTGATATCAGAATTTTAAAGGTATACAAATAAAAAGATAAAAACATATGAGTCACTACTGTACCTAAACTGTATAAAATAACATCAAGATGGAAAATGAAAACTCAAGAAAGTATTTTGCAGCGATTCAGCTGGCTGTCAGCAAGGACTTAATTGGCACATTAAGAAGTAATTATTATAAATACCTGACTACTTTGTCGGAGTTGCACAATCGGTGTACTCATAACAACATGTAAAACCCAGAGTGGAATAAGTCGACCTTGGGATCTAGTGTTCATGGAAACCTCTGCCAATCATTTAACAGGACTATTACTGTGGTAATTAATTATGCTAAGCTGACATCATGGCCGACTGCTTTCCGTTCAGTAAAAATGTGAAGAAAATAAAAAGCAAAATGTTTGGATTAATTTTATAAAACAAATGACCGAACTTGATTAGTGAAACATTGCAATACCATCTTGCAAAATACACGGTTGAGTTGTTTTTCAACTCAGTTTTTGCTACTTAGTTCATGTGCCCATGGTTTTTGGAAAAATGTTGAAGTTATCATGAGGCACTTTAGGTTTAGGCCCTACTTTATTGGAAAAATTACATCCCCTACAAAATTATGTTAAGATTGTGATAATATGTAAATAAATGAATCATAACATGTTTCTACACTATCTACCCAGCATTATATTATAAATCGTATGAAAATATGTCACAACTTTATTTCTTCAATTAATAGACATTTTTTGCCTTTTCCAGACTACAGAAATGTGAACATTGTCTAGGTTGGAAATTTATAGTAACCACGGTTTTATTTAGTAATTTAACAAAGTTACAATGTCATTTTTAAAGAATTTTTATACAGATGAGGTTTATAACACCTTCAAGCAATTACAGGTTTGCGAAAAGCAACAGTTATTCAATAAAACTCATACTAAAAACCTAGTTTTACAGATCACAAAAACAAAAAAATCATATAGAATAAATAATATTTGGAATGAATAATTTTTAAAAATTAAAAGAATATGAACTGATTTTTTGATGGTGTTAGTCTGAAATGCAAAATATCTTCATAGTTTGAAAGTAACAATGGTCTGTAATAAGGTTTCAATTGCATTTTATCCAATATTAAAATTTAATTGTGCATTTTTAAGGATATCTATATGCAGTTTGTGTCACATTACTGAATATTTAATGAACTATAAAAATTAATTGTAATCAAAATATTTTATGCAATTTATATATAACTATATGTTAATAGACAAAACACGTTTTTTAGATAATCACTACAAAAAGTTATTCAGAAAAAGAAAAGTCTGCATTTTACTGATATCTCTTTCTACTAATTTCACTAACAAACTAAATTTGATATTTAATAAATGAGATTTATTAGTTTGATCAAAGGAGATATTTCTGTATACATTAAAACACAAGTATAAATAAAAATTTCCCTATAACCTCCCTTTTTACTTAAAAGCTCCCAAAAACAG
The DNA here is from genome assembly GCF_021130785.1 of Homalodisca vitripennis. Taxonomy (NCBI): domain Eukaryota; kingdom Metazoa; phylum Arthropoda; class Insecta; order Hemiptera; family Cicadellidae; genus Homalodisca; species Homalodisca vitripennis. The sequence continues at coordinate 134,575,773 of NC_060213.1, forward strand.
TTTTTTTTCTGAAAATAAAATGTTTACTTTTATACCACTAAATAAAATGAAACTTGTTTAAATCTTTTTAATTTACCAAAAATCTTTACAGACAGTACATCTGAAATCAGTGAAGAGTTTTGTTGGTTGAAAACCATTTGTACGATACTTTCATAATAAAGAGAAATTAACATAAAAATGTGACAAACTAGTGTTCACTTAAAAACTCCAAACAAGAACACCTTTTCCATGGAAGTTCAACATGGGATTTACATCCTTTTCTGTAAAACCACTCATTCATTTACTATCTCAAACAATCGAATAAGATTAATTGCGGATTTCGAGGGAGAAACCGACCTATAGTGACTACCGTAATCGAGTGGTTACAAAAGTTGAAACTTCGCTGGATGTGACGCAGTGTCAACACCCATCTCAGCCGGGCGACGACGGAAAATTAAACAATATCGGAGCACAAAAGTGACAGACAGCCACCAAAGGAGAAGAGCCCGGGGGAGGGGTGGCGAGGGGAGGGGGAGAAGAGGTGACATGTGATAGAATGACAGTGACGTGTTGTCCTGTGACAAGGACCTCAGGACAACAGGACACGACAGGACAGGACATAATCAGCTGCCCTTTATTCACCTGATAATCAACCCATCACAAACCACCGTGCGGAGATGACAAACTCATCATACAACAGGTGTTAAATTCTTTTATCGTAACTTTTCCAATGGCAGTTAAGTGACATTTTGACAAGTTAGTTATCGTTTAGCACTTTAAAAAATTAAAAGTACAGTAGGAACATAGATAGAAAGCTGAGTTCTAATTGCTCCAAAGTTTATTGAACGTTTCCACTGAATAGTATTTTATACTTCAGTATTTGAAACTAAAATGTTTTAAAAACTAAAATATTTTAATAGAAACCGCTTCAGAAAGATGTATATTATACTGTACCTAAGGATAATAATTTGAAAATAATTACAAATGTGCTTAACACTAGTTTATAAAACTAAATTAAACTACAGCTTTTAGATTATAAAACCGTTTTAATTGTTTAATGTATTTTTACCCTAATTTGATCTTACTATAGAATTTAAATTTTGTGATCCTTAATCTTTTCAATTAGCTAGGGATTCTTTCAACCTTGCAAGAAAGATTCCATTATATTCCTTTTCAAGACTGATAATGATAAAAGTAGAACAAACTCGACATACTAGTATATGATTTTAGTTTTTGATGTAATGTAAATTGTGTGGATGTTGAGCTTAGCTCTAGTTCACTAACTGTTTAGTACAGACTCTCAAATCTGATGCTGTCACAGACTTGACTCCTGGAAGAGCGAACTTGAGGCTGCACTAAACGAAATGTGAACTGGAGCTAAACTCAACATTCACATTGAATCCCACCATAATAGCTACACTATGTAATGAAAGTTGTTGGCATTCACTTCTTGTAAATTATTTTTATACCAAAATGTATGATTTGTTCCATAGGCTTGTGATAGACGGTTTAGAAGAATTTAAATACGCATTGTTTGGATTGAATTGAACCTGATTGAAATCATCTCTAATTGTTCTTGGTGCTTCTTTTAATAAGGTTATAGATAAAAACTCTACCTGTGCACTTCACACTCAGTTGGTTAAGCTATGCTCGTACTTGGATGGGCTAACTAACTCTTTCATGGGTTACACTACGGTTCCCTCTAAAGCAATTCCAGTGGTACCAACCTGTGGCATTGATGCTAAGGTTGAGAGGTGTGTTAATGAGCTGAGAGGCAGCCATAGGTGGCACAGCAGGCTGTGATGTTGGCAAACCTGCTAAGTTCTGCAAGTTGTGCAGGTTTACCATCCCAGACACTGTAACAGCCAGAGGTATTCTCGTTCAATGTAGCTGACATGACTACGAAGCTTTATAATATTTAAAGATGTTTCAGTCAGAATCTAGCAGGAAATGAAGTTATTCAAGAACTAAACGTAAGAATTGTCAAAAAAGGTATGCTTTATGAAGTCTACTAGAAAAGACCACTAGACTCACATGATCCGTTGAGATGCAGAGGTTTGGTCTCTGGATGAGGCAAAGGCAGGTTGTTGTTGTTGGTGCTGTGCTGGGGACTGCTGTTGTCCTGACTGTTGTCGTGTTGTATCCTGTTGTTGGTCATCATGTTCTCATTCATGGGCACTCCCATGGCTTGGTTGCCTGGGGATGGCACACTACTTGAACAGGAGTCCTCTTCACTCTCCTGCAAACATAACGTAAATTTAGACTTGGTATAATGCCATTTTATGGATTTATGATGAAACAATATGATAAATGTAGTGACATTTCAAAATTACCAATACACATGTAGTTCTTCCTTTCCAATTACTATAGTTTTCAGTTTGGAAGGTTTACATTTTTTTACGTGCCCGGGTTTACATTACTCCATCCTTTACATTCTAGAGAATAGATTTTAAATTCTTTCCACAGTATCTGTGTATAAAACTCGGTTGTTCCATCGTTCTTTCGGGTCGTGTCTTAAACATAGTGGTGCACTCAATTACGCAACTGATGAGACAATGAGAACACGCCTTCTAGATCTACATCTAGAATACACTGGAATCTAGATTACACTGGACTTCTGCTGGTCAAAACAGCCAGAGCTCTTTAGTAGCCTATGCGTCTCTGGGTCGAAACGTTGAAACACAAAACAACTACAAAGTCATCGTGTTGTAGGTTTTGTAGGTGTCGTGGCAAGTTCAAAGTAGTGTTGCCAAACTACTCTACTATCTCGTTCTTGCCGGATCTCTTTAGACGGACGAGGACTCCAGATTCCAGGAGCCAAGTCTCTGACAGTGTCAGATCACGAGATACTGCACTATGCGGAAAGTCAAATGGAACGCCGGAATTCCGATCTGAGTTAAGATTCAGTGCAGGTTGAAATCCTGTCTGTGACCGCAGTACTTTTAATCAGTACAGTCGACCTTTTACCGTATCAACTTATCCTCCATCAGTGTTTCATGAGGACGATAAAATAAGGCTTAAAAGAAGATTGGAGTCTCTCTTGTCAAATAGATGTACACATCTCTAGATAGTATACGAAGAAGTAGATGAAGACAGAGGACCGGATGCTGAAATTTAATGTTTTTGACCCGTTTTAAAACTTCATTGAGTACAGAAACTCTCTATTATTCCTTGAGCTAGAAAACTAAAGATGTGCCATCTGACAAGTTTGCCACTGAAATGTCTAGAGCTGTCGATACCTTTTGGCTCAGGGACCGGAATCAATGGGAGGGCTGAGTTGGGCCAAGTTTGCGAGACCCGAACTGGTAAGATTCTGTAGAAGAGAAGAAGAGGGAGGTGATGGCGGCGCGGGGGGGGGCGAGATCCGGCGGAAGACAAACGGCAGACGGCTTAAGTCCGGATTATCCCGTATGTACCCTGACAAGATTACGGGCTCACACTTGTACACGGCCAAATTGAATAGACTCGATGGATTGTGTTTAAATGCATGTCTATTAACTCTTGCACCGACAAACCTTATTTATATGTAAATGAACCCCATCCCCGATATTACCGACCCTCCCCCGTGTCTTCCAGCACAGCTCAATAAAGCAATTATACCGACAATGTTCGCTGATTGGATACCTTCGCCGGAAGTCGATTGGAAACCTTTCTTTTCCGCCACGTTATATGTCTGCGGCCTCCGTCGCGTCGTCTGGTAGATTCTTATCGGTCGTGCCATCGCCCGTAGTCTTTTCGCGCACATTTCTCTTTGTCTCAAGCTAAACATGTTGAGCCTGGACTGGATCCAAATACGGGGAATGTCAAAAGTGTATCTTTAGAGAACTTGAAATATCACAACACCACTCCTGGCAAACTACAACCCCTGAGATAATACGATAAAAAAGACACAGACTGCACAGATAAGATAAGCAGCTGATAATGAGAGATAACTCTGCCCACCTGCCAGTAGTTGTTAACTGTCTTTATGCCTTAACCGGTCTTTCTATAACTCGAGTGGTGAAGAGATCAAATCGGCCACAATGGTAAAGTAATGGACGCCACTAGTGCTTACTTCGCCAGTAATTGCATACTTGTAAGGGCGCGTGGAAGTAAATGCTATTTCAAAATATTGCACACAAATAATACGGATTGTGAAAAATAGTGAATACATGTTGTACGTCGAGTTTGGAAATAGTTCATACCGAGAATAACAGGTTAGAAATTGTACAGCTTGAATTTAGTACGAGTAAACCTAGCGTAAAAATAAAACACTTTGGAAGGTTACTATTTACGTCACATTACATTTTTACAGTAATATCGTGCAATAAGTTAGACCAAAATGAGATATACAGTAGTAATAAAACATATAAGGAAGTAATATAAACATGAAATGTAACCTAATCAGTTTTAAAGTTGTGAGTGTTTTTTAATAGCCTATTAATAAATAAACATAAACGGACAGGTATGTTTCAACTGAATGCTTTAGAGTATATTTATCTACCTATCGTCTATCATTTTACCTAGTGTATTTTAACCAATTTAAAATATTCCGAAATTTTGTATGTATTTTGTATACTTTAGACTTTAGAAGAATGATTACTAAGTGTAGGAATAGTTTTGAGCTGTTGACTTTAAAGAAATTAATAGATTATTTAACTAATATAACGCATTAATTTATTTCCAAAACTAGTTCAACAAATTCTAGTTTTGAAAGATGTACTTGTTTATCTATATACGTGCTTGAAATATATACTTAGAATAACTATTTTTGTGATTTAAGAAAAACATTGCCAAAATGTCTACGTTATCTCGTTTAATCACTGTCACTTAAAAAAAATATTATTCCTGACTTAAGGGGCACCATGTATATTTATAAAAAATTCTGACATATTAGCTATTTTTAAACTATTACAGCTGATTAAATTTGAATAAAAATTATACGATTTACGCATATTTCCGTAAAAGAAGCGAAATCGCGTTTTAAAACCCATACGTGACGTGGCATATCCCATCTCTCCCCTGTTTATTTGAGGAGTAAAACTGAAGTGAATAATCGATTGTCGATCTGTACGTGTGCGTGTGTGCGCACAGGCAAGAAAATAAACAAGATGGCCGCATTTTTAATTAATACCCGCGCTCAGGCAGAGGACGCTTTTTGTGACGTCGCATTTATTAACTTAGATCCGTCGATGACGATCAAACAGCTCTGATTAATTTCTCTCCATCTCTGCTGTCCGACTGTCCGTCCGTGTGTGTGCTGGGCAAGATTACCCCGTCTCTGATAAGAAAAATCAAATTGGATTTCTGAATTGATGAGTCGCCCCTGACACCTTTCCGCGATAAGGTCGTTTTGAATAATAGTAATTAAAAGGGGTTTCAATGTCTTTTTCCACCCCGAAGCGGACGCTCTTTATGTGCGTTTTACTGCGAAAACTGTTTTACGTTGCTACTCAATCAGAGTGATAGGCTAAAATCTCCGTTATCCGAATTTAAAACAAGTGGAATATAAAAAAATTCTTACGCTTAGAACCGATTCGGTTGATCCGGATATTCGGTTAATCGGAGTTCGGTTAATCGAGACTGAAAATAGTAACTTCACTAAGGTAAACTAGCAACGATTCCATAAATTCTAGAAAATGAACAAATCTTCAGACCTAAACAGGTTTTTTGTGATCGGTGTTATTCGGAAAAACTAAAATTCGGTTAATCCGGAATAATATGAAAACCAAGCTTTAAACGTTTGCAATTCCGTAATACTGCAGTGGAAGCAAGTTTTTTTTTCAACAAGTGGAATATAAAAAAAAATCGTACGCTTACAATCGATTCGGTTGACCCTGATATACGGTTAATCGGGGTTCGGTTAATCGAGATTAAAAATAGTAACCTCACTAAGGTAAAGTCTCAACGCTTCCAAAACGTCTAGAAAATAAACAAATTTTTATAAAATTCTTATAATTGGAGTACAATCTTCTAAGACAACACTATAATAAAGTAATTTAACGTATTTAATTTGTTTTTTCTTCTAGGCAAGCTATCGTTTGTATAACAGATTTCCTATCAATAATTAGCAATCCAGAATAATAAAATCGAGAACAAATTAATAAACTTTATAGGACAGTGTTGAAGGGTAAAAACAAGACTGACGTAAAACTTTCTGTTTTAATTACCGTGTATAAATTTAATAATTTTTATCAATCACGTCATAAAGCGTAACAATAAGAACACTGAAACCACGAGGCATGCTGTAGCAGAGGGCGTTTTTCATTATTTAAGTTCGTTTATTCGAAACGAGCGGTCAGCTGGAAAACGAAAAGGCAACACAAAAGTAATGCACAGTAATAGAATATGTCACGGGTGGAGAGAACCGAAAGGGGTATGTTGAAGAGGAGGAGAAATAGGAAGTATCAGAGACAAATAAATATTGTCACGGTAAACGCATACAGGAGTGGGAAGGGTGATGTAATGGCACGGAGGGGAGGTACTTCCGTAGCAATTGGACCATGGCGGTATGATTCCAGAGAGCGGTTCCAGGAGCACATAAACGAGTCCTGCATTTCAATGGCGACGCTGATAAAAAGGAAAAAGCAGGCTAATAAAAGCGCCGTGAGAGCGTGGAAACTATCCGCAGCGCACGGGGACGATGTTATTGTATCCAAACAAAGTGAAGGGGCGACCACGGCCGATCCGCATACCTGTTCGTTCTGTTTTCCCAATTGACAAAAGAGCGAAATTAGTGTTCGTTTCTTGTGTGACAATAAACAAACATTCGGCGACCGGCGTCCGTCAAAGAAACTCAATTAAAATAAAAATTGGGAAGCGTAATCAAAGCACAAAAGCACAAACAACGGCGAATCAGCGGTGGCTGTGGCCCTGGGAATAAAAATATTTATCTGAGCGGCCGCTGTAAAAAACAATGGCAGCCATTCGGCAAACAGACCGATGCGATGGGTTCATTAGTAGATTACGGCGGGCAAGATAGGGGTGGAACGGCACGGCGGCCAAGATAAAAACTGCGCCGATAATGTGCCTTCCATCCCCGCGAAGCAATAACCGCCCGGCACCTGTGTGCTGCGGACATCCGCCATCCGCTCGCAGGCGCAACTAACCATAATGTGGCGGCCCAACGATGCGTCGCGACGCGAAATTAAAGTCACATGCACGCTGTCCCTACTTCTGTGTATTCAGTGGTCCAAAGTTGCTGAAAATACATTTTTTTAAATTTCGGTCAATATATGCTTTTCTTTTGTAAATCATTTATAAACGTCTTAATAAATAATACACCAATATGTACACAAACCACGTAACTTCCTCAAAAGGTTGTACATGTGTATTATTCTTACAACTAAAAGTTCGTTCATACTTCTCATAGAAAGCACAGTTACAATTTTACGTAGGTAGGTATTATTTTCTTTACAAGAGACAATTTACTCTCTAATAATTTTTAATTTCTTACACGTGTTCTTCGTCAGGTGTCATCTTGGATGACGGTGGCATCTCGGATGTTGAAAGACTTTTTGTAAAAATTAGAAATTATTAGAGAATTGTGTGTGTTTTTCAAAGAAAATAATTTTTCCAATAATAATAACTCCTCCTTCAATGGAGTTAGCTATTGCTTAATTAAGTACACCAGGTACTTTGTAGTATCCGGATGACGTCAAATACTGTACGTGTTTGTGCCGCGTCCGGAATCTGCGCGGACGCGGTGGAGACAACCGGATGGCGATGCTGCTATCAGCGTAGTGTACCCGGCCTACTCCTCTCGTTCTAATTTTGGCCGGACGGGAACACGGTCTAATGAATGACTTCTACTACTGTACGTGTATTGTGCCGAGTCCGGAATCTGCGCGGACGCGGCGGGGACAACCGGACGGCGATGCTGCTATCAGCGTAGTGTACCCGGCCTACTCCTCTTGTTCTAATTTTGGCCGGACGGGAACACGGTCTAATGAATGACCTCAACTATTGTAATTAACGCTAATAACTTTTTAATAGAGAAACCCCCGCCGCTCCTAATGAGCGACATAATTAAAAACTAAATTGGATATACGTAATTAGCTGCTGCCGAAGCCTCAAAAAATCCGATAAAGCGTTAACGACCGGCTCCGTTCTGCGTTGGGCCGTTTTACGCCTTCGAACTTGTCTTACAAGCGATCCGTTTATTTTGTTGCTCGCGATGTTCGGAATTTATTTTATCCACCATCAAGAAAACCTGCAAGACTGTTTCTGACCGCAGGTGCTCCATCGTAAATTAAGTCTTCTAGATGGAGGATGATGGTCAGTTGAGTACTGTTAACGAACGAGTCATAAAATACAAGATGGAAATGAGCAGGACCACAATAAAATAGCTCCGTCTTCGTCGACCGTTTTAATAACGATAATAACCCAAAAAGGTCAGGAAGATGTTAAACACACAACTTGACGTTGTTGTGTCAAAAAGATTAGAATTTCCACCTTGATGTAGTCAAACATATTGAGTACAAAGCCCCTCACAAAATAATGTTATCTTGCCCTAATTAGAAATGTGAGTGCTTAGTTGTTTTTTCCGTACATTGAGTTGAAAATATGCAGCAGACATTTTTTGAAGTGGGAAAATAAGAGTTGATAGTTACAGTTGCGATTTAAAAAGCCTGTGTGAGAGGAGCTTTGCTAAATATACCACGAACTTCAAGATCAAGAACGCACGGATATGGGATGATTACAAGCAGCTCCTATCTTGGAAGCTCATCATCTTCCATCTAACCAAGATTACAAGCCTTGTGAGAGGAAATTTGCTAAATATACCACGAACTTCACGATGAAGAACGCCCAGATGTGGGATGATTACAAGCAGCTCCTATCCTTGGAAGTTTCATCATCTTCCATCTAACCAAGATTACAAGCCTTGTGAGAGGAGTTTTGCTAAATATACCACGAACTTCAAGATGAAGAACGCCCAGATGTGGGATGGATTACAAGCAGCTCCAATCCTGGAAGTTTATCATCTTCCATCTAATCAAGATTACAAGTCTGTGTGAGATGATTACAAGCAGCTCCTAGCCTGGAAGCTCACCATCTTCCATCTAATCACGATTACAAGCCTGTGTGAGAGGAGCTTTCATAACTATACAATGAACTTCACTATCAAGAACGCCCGGATATGGGATGATTACAAGCAGCTCCTATCCTGGAAGCTCATCATCTTCCATCTAATCAAGATTACAAGCCTGTGTAAGAGGAGCTTTGCTTACTATTCCACGAACTTCACGATCAAAAACGCCCAGATTCCACGCCAAGTCATATGATTATTATCCTCAACACTTTACTTCTGAGAAAGAAAGACTTGTTTTTGCAAACACTCAGGAACAGAAGAAACAGTGAGTCACTACACGTTTTCGCGAAGGACATCACCTCTGCCGCTCCTGTACATTCTGGCGGGTGGCCTAGATGTTGCCATCAGAGGATGATTCACCACACCAGACCTATCTTTGTAATGGCAGACGAAACACTGAAAGCCGCTTGTATGTGATCAGAAATACGGTAATTATTAATAGAAGAAAACTGTGTTTGTGATATCTCGTACAATTAGGTTATACCTTAACACATTTTAAACATCTTTTCCTTGTTTGAAGTTTGTTTTTGACGATGGAAGGATTGTGAAGGAAACAGGGTTTCTCCGGAAATTTGCTATCGTTCAGTGATACAACAAATCAGTAACACTACGTTTCGAGATCTACAATCTGATCTGTTCTTCAGGTCAATAACTAACCTAACACATAATTACAAACTAGGCAAAAATAAACAAATCATACCAGAGCGTTGTGACAGGCGTAAGTCAGATATCACAACCACCATGTTGTGTGTCAACTTCACTAACTCTAAAAAATGCACTTACTAAAAAACTAAACACAACACTAATTAAATCATAATGTAGTTTGTAATTATTTGTTAGGTTAGTTGTTTATCTGAAGAAGAGATCAGATTGCAGATCTCGAAACGTAGTGTTAGTGATATTTTGTGTGACTGCACGATGGCAAATATTCAGAAAATTCCTGTTTCCTTAAACGTCTTGACAAAACGTTGACTAAAGTTAACAGAAATAACCATTGATGGTTACAATTTGTAAATGCATTCTATTTGACCTATTTTCCAAACCTGTAGGAGATATAAATGTTTTAACGAACAAGCGAAAACAAACAAGCGCGGAGCCTCGTCTGGGACGGAGAAGCGAAGTGGGGCAGTAGTTCGCCAGACAACCGCATGGGGCGCTGCTGCCTGTCGTGTCGCGGACAAATAACAGCTGATTTATAACTTGCGCCTTATTAACACATGATAACGCCGTCAGAGTGGGCGAGGGCGACCCGGCGCGACCGCCTGGACTATGCCTCTGGCACCGAACCGAGTCTGCGCATTAATGGACCGCGCTAATTTACTGCGCACCTATCCCCCTCCCCCACCCACACTTCCACTATCATCTGGAAATCCACTTTTTAAGTAATTATCGTGTAATTCTCCCCTCAATTACTTGATTATGTGATTCCCCTGCTTTATGAATTTTAATGGGATTCGATACTTTATGAGCGTGAATTCCAGTGGCTCCTGTAGCCTTCAAACATCTATTAGACTGAAAATAAAAATACATCGCTATATTTTTTTAATAAAAAATGAGAATGTATAAAATATTTGATTTATTTTTGTATTAGACGTTTTTATTTATTCCTAAACATTAAGAGTAAAATAGGGTAACGTGAAATATTTTAATTTTAATTTGTTGTAACAAAAAGCTTTAGTGAATCAATAAACTTAGGAAACCTCTTTCATAAATTGATTTACAATATTATGTACTATTATCTGAAATATATTTGGGAGGGAGGAGGGGTATATACGAATACCAATCACGATAATACAGTTTGAACGAATAAAATGTTTTATGGCTCGATTTAAAAATTATTTACTTGTAGGAATATAGCAATTTACTAATTTGTGTTGTTTCCAATGGCGTGAAAAATATTTTTTTAAATGATTGAACTTCTTAGCAGTTTTCAAGAATAAAGTAACAAATGTAAAAATAAGTTAAGAAATATGTTTAATGCAAAAAAATAAAAAACTTCAATTGGATAAAAATATAAGTATTTTGTGTCAGTTTACTCAGAAAAAATAAAAATAGGCTTGATAAATTTTGAAAATTTTAAAATTTTTTATGTTCCTGTTATCTTGACAAATCAAGAAAGGAATGAGCGATTTTTTCATTTTATTTGGTATAAAAAACGATTTCGTACAGCGTTCAATAGATCCGAGTCTCTCAAAACTAATATCGTAATTAATCTGCGATTTAAAAAATGTTCTGATTGGTAATCAGACACTCATACTTACAATCGTGTGGTTTTCAATGATTATCTAATAATCAGATATAAGCTGGTTGTAGACCTCAACACGACCTCAACTCCTCCGTACTCTCAGCTGGAAACCTCCAGTTTTAATTACTGTTAAAACTTTGAATATTTGTAAACAAAATAATATCATTTAACATGAATGTTTATAAAAATAATTTCTCCATGGCGTAAACATGTACACTAAGAGAGCCCCCAAAAACCAGTTCACTTGAAAACCTCACTTGCCATAATTTTAATACTACTTATTTGAGTAAGTGTATAGTATTGGATTTTTTCGGACATTTGCCATCGTTCAGCGACATAAAAAGTCAGTACCACTACGTTTCGAGATCTGAAATCTGATTTCTTCATCAGGTAAATAACTAACCTAACACATAATTACGAACTAGGTTAAGATAAACAAATCATACCAGAGCGTTGTTACACACATGTCAGGAATCCAATCCACCATGTCGTGTGTCAACTTCACTAACTCTAAAACACGCACTTAATAAAACACTAAGCAAACACTAATCATTAAAACTGAACTACAGAATACAGGTCACAATAGGTCTGCATTCGCCGACCAACCAACTACAACTTGTGTGTTTTAGAGTTAGTGAAGTCGACATACAACATGGGGTTGTAATTCTTGACATAGGCGTGTCACAATGATTTCGTATGGTTTATTTTATCCTACGTGTTAGGTTAATTATTTGCCTGAAGAAGAGATCAGATTGCAGATCTCGAAACGTAGTGTTGCTGGTATTTTGAATCACTAAACGATGGCAAATGTCCGGAAAAATCCCGTTCCCTTCACAATCCTTCCATCGTCAAAAACAAATTTCAACCAAAGAATTATATAAAATTTCCAATTATGTTTGGTTAGAATAAGATTCAATTTTTTATTTCAACTATTTCGGTTTGCATTTGCCTTCTTTAACGTAACAATAAGCTGGCCTTAATTGTACCTTGAAACCCGATGCTAGATCGGGTGATCGCCTCCTACTGGCTGACTGACTTGGCGTGACGTATGATCGTTTTAGAACCGCATCTGCTAGACGTTCCTCCAATGTCGTCCACATTATGACCTCAAAAAAGTGCGGAAACCTTTGTCCCCTTTGTAAAATCCGTTAAGAGTGTGCGTTATCGGTATTGTGCTCGATATGCCAGTCCGGGAGCGGTCTCATTTTCTCTCATCGAGCTGTATGGGTATTTCGAAACCTCCTTGTTCCTTTTTAGATGTTTACACCCGTTAGGTCGGAGTTGTTCTACAGATTGAATCCTTTCAATCACGTACCTCGCACCCCCTCTCCCAATGCCAGTGACTTGTGTGAGGTGATAGCAGTGTCACCAACTGCCCTACCCATGGATTCCGAGTCAACCACATGGGCGCCGACGGAGGATAAGGTAAAAAAGGTCGTAATTATTAAAGTAACAATAAACTTCCAATTAAACTAAAGAAAAGATACTTTATTTTACCAGGCGAAGTTAGGACTAAGAAGCCCTTTCTAACACTTAACCTGGGGAACAACGGCTAAAAGGTGACTTCCAAAACCACCAATGGCCGGGCAGGCGGGCTGCTTGCAAGGACAGGATCGCTCAGCGGTCACTCATCCAAGCAGCAGCCACGCTCGACGTTGCTTGATCTGGTTATCTTAACGTTTTACCCGCTACACTGCGCCATTGGATTGCACCAACCAGCCGGCCTGACCAGACGCGAGAACGACGTTGTGAATTAGTATTGCTCCTTATAAAATCTCTCTGTTAACTGTTAATATGCTGCTCAACCATATCAATGTGAGTTTAAAATATCGTACACCACATGTTTCAGTAAGTATGTAAGAGTAATGGCACTATTACATACTTTGATTATTAGAACAGCGAATGCCCTAGTGGACTTTTATACGACCTATTATTATTACTATACTTATTTTTTCAAAAGGCAATAAATGCCTAATTCTGTTACACCTTGTGCGACGTATAGGAACAAAATATCATAAAACCAGTTGCCCTTCAAATATATAAGTATTTGAGTAAGTAAGTATGTTGAGATAAAATAAAGTTATGCGCTACTATGGAATGAAGGAACCGTATATTATGCGACGACGGTACAGTACAGGCGCAGTTATCACAGTGTTGTGTGTCCAATATTATATTTATCGATAACTACTGCAGAAGTCTCTTTGTTGAGTCATCAGAAATTTATTGTCGTACGTTAGTCAGACCTGACAATTGAGTCATTATTCGACTTAGGAGTATGTCTGTATTGGTAGGCTATAGTTCATTTTCTGTGTTGTTTGTTCGGCTGAAATAATACAGTGGTGTAGCAAAAGTAACTACTGCTATTGATGTTGTCATTGTACAAAGAAACAACAAATGCTGCTTTCAGCCTATAGTCAAATCTAGGAATCGTGTATAAACGCAGGTGTCTCAGCAAAACACCTTAGATCGTATTAGTTACACAGAAGATAAATCATCCATACGACTGTGGTGTGCTGAGGTCCAGGGGATTATTTCAGTTAGTTCTGAAGTCCACCGATAGGGCTGCGCCACGCATCTTTGATTGTTACCGTTCAAATAATTGCTAGTTGACTTTTCACTCCACAGATGGCAGTCCTAGCGCTCACTATTGCTGTGCCTCAATTTATAGCATTGGATGAGTTATCTTTTGTGTAACTAATACAATTAAAAACAATACATAATACTGATCCTCATGGCCGAAAACAACAATGAAATCATTTAAAAAACACTATAAATTTTGATTTTGCACAGTATGTAAATAAAAATATATTCAAGTAAGGTAGACTACTATTTTTATAAATAGAAAACTAGATCGCACTTTTCGCAATTCCCAATTAGTTTGTCTCGCTTAAATGTGATAACTCAATAATTTCCCCTAATTAAGGACTTTCAAAATGTCAAGATGTCATCCATAGAGTACATAACCTTAATTTCAAACATACACAGTACCTTCTCTCACTCTGTGTCAAAAACCACGTGATAATTCAAGACGATAATTAGTTATAGAAGGAGATGATGATTGATACTGTAACTTTACACAAAATAATTTATTTTGTCAATATGGCTGCATTACACTATGCCGTTCAACTTGTAAAGGCACATGAACCTCACTCGCTGTACCCTGATAACGATGGATGCATCAAAAGATGACTTATAAGATGATCTTATAAAGTAAAAACTTTTGAAAATACTATTCAAATACGATGCATGGCTCAAGGAATGCTACTATGCCTTGGCACATGAACCTCACACTCGAAAATATTACACTGATGCATCATACGATGTCACTTTACCTTGGCACATAAACGTCTAATTCGAATATACTGCCCTGATACGATGGATGCATCACACGATACCACTTGAAAATATTACGACACGATTTACTTTGGCACAAGACCCTCTCACGCAAAAATATCACCCTGATAACGATAGATGCATCAAACGTTCCCTATGGAAGTACGAATATCATACGATGCCAATATCTAGGCACGTGAACGTTTATCGCGAAAATACTACCCGTTTACGATGAACGCGTCACACGATACAAGTTAACCTCACAATGCGAATGGCCGCACACGAAGTGGCGCAGAATCGCCCGGACTGAGAGTCCACCGAGGATGTAGTGCTAATTATAGAAATCTCGACACACTAACAGTCGGTGCTCCCAATTAAAATACTTGATTAATATGTAAATGTAACAAGACTAGATAGGGCCAGCCACCTCTCCGCCCATGCGATGTGCGTCACCTACTGGTAAGATGGTAATACGGGTAATCGTAGTGGTTTTAAGGCCTCCTCACTACTGAATTCTCGGACATACCCTGTCACATTTACATATCACATAGATGCATTATCATTCAACTACAAACATGCTGATGGACATCAAATTCAGTTGTGCAAATAGACGAGATGTTGTATCTGAGGGTGAAATGATTAAGTGAAAACAGCTTGGGAATCCAGTTTCTCAGTAATATTGTAAGAATCTAAGTGTACAATGTCACTTTGTGTTAATTGCCGTATAATACAATTAAATTTCGTATTAGTTGTTTTATTCACGTAGATAGAACAATAACGGGTTAACCCTTTACTTAGCATGCATCCATTTAGATACATCATTCTGACTTTGCCTACTCTGAGCAATATCACACTCACTACAAAGTAAAGTAAAGTAAATACGTCTTATTTTACTATGCGAAGTTAGGGCTCTTAAGTTACCCCTCTCTAACACTTAGCTTGGGGAACAACGGCTTAAAGGTGACTTCCGAACCACCACCAATAGCCAAAAGTAGCAGCCACGTGATTTAACCAGAAGAATATAGCATATACCGATTCTGGATCGTTCTTTGAGAGCAAGCTAGTGATTTTACTCCACAAAAACACTTCAAACACTTTCACGCCCTTATTTTTAATCGTAGATTAGAATTATGGAAGATGCGCCATTTTAAACACATCTTTCATACGTGTCCAAACGCTTTTTAGTTTTATTTGATGTTTTAATTTGCCAATCAGAAAAATATAAAACTTTTTCCAGTTCAAAAGTTGAATAATCATTTCCATAATTCAACTACAAAAATAAAAGCTGTAAAGTCTTTTTGAGTTTAACATTGTTTTTACTGGAGTGAATCGCAAGCTAATTTCACTATACCCGGCACTTAATACAGTACTGTACGGAAGGACTAATCAAGGTACCCACATAAAATTGTATCTGTGTTGGGGATAAATGTTAATAAAAGCAAACCTTACATTGTTTAATACATTACCGACAACTCCAAGACTGCACTAAATTAAAAGTAAAGATATATTATTTTACCAGGCGAAGTTAGGGCTGAGAAGCCCTCTCTAACACTTAACCTGGGGATCAACGCTTAAAGGTGACTTCCGAACCACCAACAATGGCCGGGCAGGCGGGCTGCTTGCAAGGACAGGATCGCTCAGCGGTCACTTATCAAAGCAGCAGCCGCGTTCGACGTTGCTTGATCCGGTTATCTTGCGATAAACGTTGTACCCACTACACTACGCCATTAGATACTCAGATTAGATAATTATGAACGTATTTGTTTTGCAAATCTAACGAAGATTGAATAGTTTAAAAAAAAAACAGTCAAAATTTTAATAAACAATAATTTCACCTGAAACAAAGTGAAATTCATATGTAGCTTTCGCCAATAATGATGCTAGGGTCTTCGAAAAGTCACCGAGTGAAATCTTGCAATCGGCGCGGCGCGGGGACAGTCTCAGGTCTGCTCTCTCGGAGGTCTGGCCGTTCACAAATTAAAACCTCCCTTGTCGAATTCCATTAAATGAACAGCACAATTTCCAAATTAGTATGCTCGCGGCGCGGCGGCCCATATTTATCGATACGGGATTAAATTTAACGTTTAATTACCGCTAATGAATAAACTTAACGGTCGATTATCGTGAAAGAAGCATTTTCGATTAGCCTCCGTGCATTAGCATTCATCCACGCACCTATTCGCCATAATTGGCCCATTTGGTTTATTGCATTTATTCCGACGATTCGTCACATTTTAATTTAGATTTAGTTTTGTCATTTGTGCGAGTACTCGGCAGTGTTCACTCTCGGTTTTCTAAATGTAATTAGGTTTACTTTATCTATACAGCATTCGGTAATTATGACGGTGTGTGATATCTCATTTAGATTAATTGCAGATCACTACAAAGCGCGGTTTCAACGATGTTGATTTCTTCGATTATGGTAATAATCGAGACTATGCTTTTTGAAAACACGACTAGACCTGAAGTAGAGCCCTTGTTCCTTCCAATAGATTCTTAATAAAGATTTGCCGAAGGTTAAAGTAACGAATAATAGTGGTGCTGACCAATATTTTTTGTCAATGCCTCGTAAAATGCACTAAAAAAACGAAAATCAGTTTGATCAAAATGGTTTCAAAATTTGACAAATGCTGAGAAATATAAAATTCTTAAGGCAAATATAGATAGAACGCACAAACATTAAATATTCGTCAGCAATGGTGAAATTTTACATAATTTTAAGACCTCAAGAGCCAGCTGTATTGATGGCCTTCTTGTTTTTTTGCCTCATAAGAAACTCATGCACATTTTATGACCATTTTTAGTCGTTCGATTATGGGGTATATCTCATTGTAAGGATAACCTCATAGGATTTCAAACGCCTTTTTTTAGTTTCTTCGATATTTTTATTGGCTATTCAGAAATAAATCTCAAATTGTTTGGATATTCTTAAAGCACTAACTTTACAAGACAACTAGGCATGCCATATATAGCCAAAGACTGGATCTCCACGGTTTGGATTCAATATAACAATTTGCTTACCATGGGTTTGTCACATCTAGGAGTAAAATTCGATGATACTGTGACACTGACTGCTCATACTGAAGAATTGTGTAAGAAACTAAGTAGAACACTTTTTCACAATAAGAAGAACAAAAGCTATTAGAACCAACAAAACCGCCAAGATTGCCTATCATGCCATGTTTGAAAGCCACCTTAGACATAGAATCCTTTTGTGGGAACCACATCAGTCATAAATCTTGAACGTGTTCTAATTCTGCAAAAACTGGCTCTGAGAATTATGGCTGGTTTAAAACCCCGGAAAAGTTGCCAAACAACTTTTAAAGAATGAAAGATACTGACAGTAATAAGTTTATAAATTCAAGAAACTATCCTAAATACGGTAGGAAGACACTTACAGCGTAATGGAGATATGCACCACTACAACACCAGGCATGGCAACAACGTCACTTTACCAAATCACTCCAGGACCTTTTGTGATAAGAAACCTTCGTACATGGGGGCTAAATGTTACAACAGACTTCCTGATGAAATCAAGAGTGTGGAGGCTAGAATTTTAAGAATAAACTGCATCATTGACTGTCTGAGACATTTTTATAATTTAAATGAATTTTTCAATCGGAGTGATATTTTTGACAGTGTAACTTTCTTTACTACTAAAAGTTGTTATTGTACTGTATTGTGATATATTGTAAACTTTTGACACCACTTCAATTCTTGATGATTTTGAATTATAGTTAAGCTCTCTCTCTTTGAAACTACGCTTGTTTCAGTCATCCTTCGTGTACAAAAACCTTTTGCCCATACCGGGATTCGAACCCGGCCCCCCTGGGTGACAGACTGTAACGCTAACCACTCAGCTACTAGGGACGAGTGACTGGAGCGCTTATTTTGCTGGATAGCCGACGCGAGGAAGTTTACACGGTAAATAGTTTTCCTCCGAAGCCGAGTTGTCAAAATGCTCCTTCCTTTCAGCCAGCGGAGGAGGGTGGCTGCTGGAACATTAACCCCGAAGCGAGCTGTGCACACCGCACCACATGTAACCCGGTAACTCTCATTGGACTTGCTAATAGCCAAACCTTGGCGCAATTATTGGATTAATGGAAATGACGTAGCGGGCTTGTAATTAAAATGCCTTGATTAATATGGTAATGTAATAAGATTACACCTACTTACACCTCCGCCGCCTGACGAGGTGATTAGGGGAGACGCCGGAGCGCCCCGCTCTCACTCCTCTGCGTGATTGATGTAGTCTTGATGGTTTGTTGACGGCTCATATTCTTTCTAGGTTTCATGAATCATTCCGTCCTCGTTGGCAACCACTATTTACCGAGGCGCAGTACAAGGTCATGTCACTGTTGTGTTTTGATGGAATACATTTTCAAATTGCGTTCAGTGATGAAATTGCGTTTATGATCACTTTTGTTCCTTTGAAAATTTAAAAAAAATGATGTCGTAGCACTTGTATTAGGTAAATGTAGAAGCAAACCGATTCTTGTATACCGTTCTTGAAAAGCAATAGATAATTTCAGACGTTGTTCTATAGGAACTTCTCATATTTTCTGGTGTAAACGAAATAAAATTTTGGATATTTTGAGGACTATTTGAATCAAGAGTGTAACTAAATTATTGTGATTGAGTTCACTGTTCACTGACCTCTTGGATGACATTGATATTCTTGAATATGTGTAGTTTATGGTTGTTTAGCAAAGACACGAATCATAGCAAAAAACTGAATCACCACGGTTTGGTCTCTGTGTTGTGTAATCAGGGACCAAAAAGTGTTAAGAAAAATTAACAAACTACGCCTCATCGTCATGCTTAGTTCGTATTTGCTTCGAAATACGTAATTTATTGATTTGTCTGCATCAAAGTAGTCAATTATGCATTATACCACGAGAATCAAATAATTATGTGCAAAAGTAAACAACACAGATATAATTGAACTCCAATCCGTAATTAGAGTCCAAGTTACCTCCAAAGAGCTACCTCCAAAGATAAGAACATACTACAAGCTCCAAAATTTGAGCTGAGACTAAAAAAAGAGTAAGGAATAACGACAATGCCCTACATTTTATGTCTTTTAGAACTTTTAAGTAGACCAGCTCATTTAAAAACAATGGAAATGACAACGTTGCATGCGATCCTACTCCAAGGCGTGTCTCTATAAACAGTGTAATTTTCTGTCTGCCGTCGCTATTTATATAGACATTCATCCTTATTTCATAACAGGAAGGTTACTTGAACTCGAGTGCCAGTTATTATCTCTGTTTTTATCTTTTGGATATTGAGCCGGATGGTTCTAGTTTACAAATGAAAAAGTTATCGAAGCCGGATTCTTGGAGCTACAAAAACTTATGGAACCCACTCTTGATAATGCCAAAAGTATCGAATTCGCGTTCTTGGAAATACACAACTAAAGAGTAAGCGGTATTGATTTAAAAAAACCATTGAATCCACTGTTTTGCTAATACCACAACTATCGAATTCCCGTCCTTGGAAATACACAATTATAAAGTATGCGTTTTTAGAAATACAAAGACCCTATCGAATTCACTCTTTTGCTAATTCCACAACTATTAAATTCGCGTTCTTGGAAACTATCAAATCCTCGTTCTTGGAAGTACACAATCATAGAGTACGCGGTTTTGTAAATACAAAACCCCTATCAAATTCATTCTCTTGGGAATGCCAAAAATATCGAATTCGCGTTCTTGGAAACTATCAAATCCTCGTTCTTGGAAGTACACAATCATAGAGTACGCGGTTTTGTAAATACAAAACCCCTATCAAATTCATTCTCTTGGGAATGCCAAAAATATCGAATTCGCGTTCTTGGAAACTATCAAATCCTCGTTCTTGGAAGTACACAATCATAGAGTACGCGGTTTTGTAAATACAAAACTCCTATCAAATTCATTCTCTTGGGAATGCCAGAAATATCGAATTCGCGTTCTTGGAAACTACCATATCCTCGTTTTTGGAAATACAGAACACATATCGAATTCAGTCTTTTGGAAATCCTAAAACAATAGAATTTCCGTTCTTGGAAATACACGACTATATAGTACGCGTTTTGAGAAATATACAGCATATATCAAATTCACTCTTTTGGGAATGCCAAAACTATCGTATTTTCGTTCTTGGAAACTATTAAAAACGC